>NC_034177.2:9295141-9487641 GCF_002021735.2 Oncorhynchus kisutch
TTATTTTTTTGGTGTTCATCTAATAAAGTAAGATGTACACTTAACACCACGCTGCACCTTGGGCCTCCTCATTCCGACGACGAGCGTAACACAAAGCGTAAATACAGGACTAAGATTGAATCCTACTACACCGGTTCTGATGCTCGTTGATGTGGCAAGGCTTGCAAACTATTACGGACAACAAAGGGAAACCCAGCCGCAAGCTGCCCAGTGACACAAGTCTGCCAGACGGGCTAGGTGCCTTTTATGCTCGCTTCAAGGCAAGCAACACTGAGGCATGCATGAGCAGCATCAGCTGTTGGTACGAACTGTGATAACACTCTCCGTAGCCAATGAGAGCAAAACCTTTAAAAAGGTCAACATTCACAATGGGTCAGATGGATTACCAGGACGTGTGCTCCGAGCATGCGCGGACCAACTGGCAAGTGTCTTCATCTGACATTTTCAACCTCTGTAATACCTACATGGTTTCAAACAGACCACCATAGTCCCTGTGCCCAAGAAAGTGAAGGTACCTGCCTAAATGACTATTACCCCTATACCTAGCTTTGAAAGGCTGGTCAAGGCTCACATCAACACCATCATCCCAGAAACCCTATATATCCACTTCAATTTGCATACCGCCCCAACAGCTTCACAGATGATGCAATATCAATCGTGATCTATACTGCCCTTTTACAACCTGTCAAAAGGAACACCTATGTGAGAATGCTGTTCATTGACTACAGCTCAGCATTCAACCCCACAGTGCCCACAAAGCTCATCACTAAGCTAAGGACCCTGGAACTGAAACACCTCCCTCTGCAACTGGATCCTGGACTCCTGAAGGGGCCTCCCCCAGGTGGTAAGATAGGCAACAGCACATCTGCCACACTGATCCTCAACATGGGGGCCCCTCAGGGGTGCATAGTCCCCTCCTGCATGGCCAGCATGACTCCAACACCATCATTCAGTTTGCTGACGACACAACAGGGGTGGGCCTGATCACCGACAATGATGAGACAGCCTATAGGAAGGAGGTCAGAGACCTGGCAGTGTGGCCAGAACAACAACCTCTCCCTCAACATGAGCAAAACAAAGAGATGATCGTGGACTACAGGAAAAGGAGGGCAGAACACCTCCCCCATTCACATCAACAGGGCTGTATTGGAGCGGATTGAGAATTAAGTTCCTTGGTGTCCACAATATTCTCCCTGCTGCCATTCAGATTGGAGCTTGTGACTGTATCTAAATTAATTTACCCCCCTTTTTTTTGCATAAATATGTCTGTAATCAGCATTTATTTGATGTTGGTAGACTAGCATTTGTATGTCTTTCTCTGTATCATGATGCCTTGACATTGGTTATTAATATTAAAGTGATGTACAGACTGAGTTTGTACTCTATTTTTAAGCCACACAAATCTAAATATCCTTGAACAACTTAATTTTCAAGTTGAAAGAGTGCGCCAAGAATAAATTGTGGGTGAATAAATATTCCGTTTTTAATCAAACTTTTGTAATGCTGTAAACCCTTTCCATCAATTGTCACTCCAGGTATTCTGAACATTGTCTTTTCTATTATGAATGGGTGATATTTTCATACCAGTTTGACTGCTCAGACAAGTGTAATAAACTATCATTACGAACGTGAACGTTGACTAACAAAAGTTGAAGTTATACACCTTCAATACTTGTTACCTACATTAAGCCAAGATGGATCTTGAACTTCGATACCATTACATGAAGGGTCAATGGTGAAAAACCCTGCAAGCCAGTGATATAGAGACATTAGAAAAGGTTTGTTTTCAGTGGTGCAAAGTACTTAAGTAAAAATGATTTAAATCGTTTTTGAGGTATCTGTACCTTAACTATTTATATTTTTGACAACTTCAGTACATTCATAAAGGACAAAATGTACTTTTGACTCCATCCACTTTCCCTGATACACAAAAGTACATTTTGAATGCTTTGTATGACAGGAAAATGGTCCAATTCACACACTTATCAAGAGAACCTCTGATCTGGAAGACTCAATAACACAAATGCTTAGTTTATAAATTATGTCTTAAGTGTTGGAGTGTTGCCCCTGGCTATTGTTACATTCAAAAAAGCAATACAATGGTGATGTCTGCTTTGCTTAATTTTTTAATTATTTTTACTTTTGATACTTGAGAATATTTCAAACCAAATACTACCCAAGTAGTATTTTACTGGGCAACTTTCACATTACTTGAGTCATACTGTTTGCAACTGACTGATTGAGGACTTTTTCCACCACTGTTTGTTTTGGACATTTATTTTTTATCAAATGTATTTGACAGGGACAATCTACTGTATTTCTGTAAATGTGCCAGATTTAGCCAGCTGGCTTTGTGATGTAACAAAGGTAGCTGATGATGTAATGAAAACAGACAGTTAAATATGTTTGTGTAGAACTGTTGCACATTTGCTCTGGAAATGAGGACCAAACCTACTCGTCAAAAGGAGTGAATTGCACCTCCAATTGAAGTCAATAATAAGGTATGGAATCATGCCAATACAGTCATTATTATATAGCTCTGTAGCTTGCAGTATTTTGAAGGAGATAAGCAAGGGAAAATGATGCTTTGGTTAATATTTCTCACGTGAAAGGAAACATGACCATGCTAACTGAAACATGGATACATGAATATTGGTCAAATGTACCTACATCTTCTGAAGCTGTGTTGGGCCTACTTGATAATTTAAAAAAAAGTCACATAGACGATGTCCATAAATTAGACAACAATACTGAACAGTTGTAGCCCGTTGGTAGTGGTAGGCTTCTGGCTGTGATCTCTGACCACTGTAACAGTGGATAGTGGCATTTTACCCGCGGTGTATAGGCTTGTTTACTAGGCTATCTAGTGCATTGGGGTGGGCTATGTGCAGCATGGGCATACAGGAAACCACTCTAGCCGCTTAACTCACCTTGGCCACGAGCTCTATAGTTTACAGCTATTGCATCACCTACAAAGCATCAACTGAATGTTGAATGTCAGGTATTTTAATTGTCTGTATTGTCTACTTGTTAAATGTTTGTAAAGTCTTCATTTGTAATTGTTTGTAATGTCTTATCAATTGGTGTTGGACCACAGGAAGATTAGCTAACGTTATAGCGTTAGCTAATGGGGACTCTAGTAAAGATTCACAAGACTGTTCACAGATTCACATTGATCACAGAATCTGATTGATAATCTTAATTCAAAGTTTGAGTTTTTTACTGGACAACCAACACTTGACAGATGGGCTAATCCATAGAAAGAAAATGTGATCTTGGATCTTGAACTCCCCTAGCTACATTTCGACTTAATGTTCAATATTACTAGTGGCACTCTGTCCTTACGAACAGTAAATCATTGGGTCTGACTCTTTTGATTTAATGCAATTTCATCATCGATAGTGAAACAACCACCACATAATCGTGAACTCCCCCCTACAAAACATGAATTGATTTGTGGTTTATCCTCTTTAGCTATTTGTTATTAGGTGTGATCCTGACTTGGAATGGCCACGAAGTTACACATTGTTTTAGGAAACATGAATTTATTTGTGGTTTATCCTCTTTAGCTATTTGTTATTAGGTGTGATCCTGACTTGGAATGGCCACGAAGTTACACGTTGTTTATGGTCCAGTTAGTTTGGAAGTTGTGGTAAATGGGGGAGTGTGAGCGCGTGTCATGAGATGCTGCAGGTGTTGATATGGGGATGGATAGGCTACCACTGCCTTTAATTACTACGCTCTGCCTGCACCTACCTCAACTGGTACTCTGCTGCCTCGCTGTGGTGAGAGCACTAACACACTGAACATGATGGACAAGGATGCTCCATATAGCCATCCATCACTGTCCAGGCTGATGGATGTAGTAATACAGAATGACAAGATATGGTTTGATATCTCTTCTGAAACTGGGGTGGGGTTATTGAGTTCAGGGTTGTGTAATGGTTGCTTCCATGTCAGTCCTCAAAGATGAAATTGCATAGAATCGAATGAATCACATCCAATGATTTCCCGTTTTGGACATTGTTTTGAAAATGATTCTCCATAGCTGCCATACCTTTGATGTCATAAACTGTTACAGAATTCCCCTTCCTTATTATAAACTCTGATTAAAACTATGGAGTTCATTGGCCTACAACATATGTGTGTGTATTTGCCCTTAAAATGATATTGCTAGATGGAAGAAAATAATAAGATAGGCCTAAACTGTAATAAGATGTACTTGAAAGATACTATAAATAGCAGGAGACATACCTGGGTTCTAGACTGGTATTTAGGGCAAGCATTTTAGGATTATACATATGGTTAGTGTCAACTTCTACTTAATGTTAAAGCTCAGGCATGTTGCTACATGTTTACTCATTGACTTCAAGTAGAGCATTGTTTATGAATCTGAATAAAAGCCTAATAAAAGTGTATCGCCCCCAGCTTGGGC
Organism: Oncorhynchus kisutch; assembly: GCF_002021735.2. Taxonomy (NCBI): domain Eukaryota; kingdom Metazoa; phylum Chordata; class Actinopteri; order Salmoniformes; family Salmonidae; genus Oncorhynchus; species Oncorhynchus kisutch. The sequence continues at coordinate 9,299,577 of NC_034177.2, forward strand.
AGCACTGCTACACTGCTTTTTTGGGCTAAAGGTGTTTGTGACACGTGCATGTGTTCCAATGATGTCATAATTGTCTGTAGGTTCTATGTTGCCTATCAACTTGGCTGTCCTTCAGAAAGTAGATAATACTTGTATTTTCAAACGATTAATAAAAATACTAGCAACAAAACAAACTAAATAGATTTAATCCATTAATATGATATTGCCAGATGGAAGAAAATAACAAGGTAGGCCTAAACTGTAATAAGATATATCTTATAGACTGCTTCAGTGCATTTGGAAAGTATTCAGACCCCTTTACTTTTTACACATTTCATTTTTTACGTTACAGCCTTATTCTAAAATGGATTACATACAACATTTTCCTCATCAATCTACACACAATATCCTATAATGACAAAGCAAAAACAGTTTAGACATTTTTGCAATTTAAAACGGAAAAAACCAGAAATACCTTATTTACATAAGTATTCAAAACCTTTGCTATGAGACTCGAAATTGAGCACCGGTGCATCCTGTTTCCCTTGATCATCCTTGAGGTATTTCTACAACATGATTGGAGTCCACCTGTGGTAAATTCAATTGATTGGACATCTATTGGAAAGGCACATACCTACAGTCCCACAGTTGACAGTGCAAAAATCTATTTTAATTCCAGGTTATAAGGCAACAAAATAGGGAAAATGCCAAGGGGGGTGAATACTTTCGCAAGCCACTGTAAATGGTTCAGTTCACATAAACAGTCATTATTTTCAGTTTGAGAGATCATCCCGGGCTTTGCCCCGTCTGGTGTAGCTGAGATGTCCCTGGAGGACATAGAACAACAAGACTATGATGTTTCTGACACTGAGAGAGTCAGGTAAGGCCACTTACACTCTGTCCAGTTAGATATTTGTGTGGAGATTAAGAGAGAGAGACTAATAAGAGAGAACTTGTTATGGGGCAGGTCAGGCGTCATTCATGGAGTCATTTGTAGGGTCAAGTCCCCAGCCAATCTATTTGAACCGCTCATTATTTGTGGCCATGTATTAACTACTAAGTGAGTCTTTGACATGAAGACAGTGGTTAGATTCTGCCATGGGGACCTGCTCTGATGTTGTTTCCATTCTCTCCTGGTTATGACCATAGAGCCTTGTCCCAGTCTCTAGACATGCCTGTCTGTGTGATGGATGACCACCTGACCTCTGAAGCTGTCAATGAGATGGTAAGTTGACCATGTCATTTCATATTACAACATTAATCCAATAAAATGTTATAGTGATGCTATCATTGGCAATGTTGACGTACCACAACCATCTCTGTTGTGTTGCAGTTGTTTAATTGGCCCAACGTTGCCAATGCTCCTCCACTCTTTAACAGTTAATAATAATTTCAGTATGATATTTGTTGTATATTAAGTTGTATTATTTGCAATATAATTACATTTCTACCAGGAGCAGAGCAATTCTACCAGGAGTAGAGCAACCTCAGTGATGGAAACCACAGAAGAGGGGAAGCTCAACAATGTGGAACATCTGACACTTATGGACTTCCTTCAAAACCTAACTGAGAAGTATGTTCTGTTTTCTTTGGTACTATCACACCTTCAAGGAAATAAGATCAAATTAGAAACTGATCAATCGGGAAAAAAAAATTCATTGCTAGAAAAGTTGTCACATTGCAATTTTGCCAAAACAACTGACACAAAGCAAGTATAACTTCACGATCAGGCAAATAATTAAATAAAAACAATTCTGCCACGCATCCTGATATGACAACATTTATAACAATATTGTTTTCAGGCAATGGAGGGGGATTCGTGAGGGCATGTTTGACCCGGTAAGATCATGTTACTGAAAATTTAATCAGATTACCATGAAAACTCTGCCTAATGTTTAACCTTGTTCATAAGCTTTTGAAAGACGCACTATGCAACATTTTAAAACACTTCTTCTGTTTCTGGAATACAGCTGACAAAACAACAGCTTGCCGGCTTGTGTCTGAGGATTGTCCAGTTTTTATCGGACAAGCTGATGCAGATCATCATCCCAGGTCTTTACGAACTACTGGGCATCCAAGATGCTGCCTCCTCTCCATTGTCACAGAGATCTCTCACAGCGTCACTTACCAGTCTGTTAGACGATAAGACTAACACCAAGTCCCGCGTGAGATTTACTGAGGCTGGTGTACCTAAGAGGCCAGGCAGTCGAAAGTCTTACAATAGCTTTCGCATCCCGACTCCCTACCCTTCCTCCAACTGTATGGAGCAGGAAGAGGAAGAAGAGCAGGAATCACAACTTAAGTTCAAGGAGATTTACCTGACTAAGGGCAGTGGAAGCTACCTGCCCAAGGGGGCCATGAGGTATGTTCTTAAAGGGAAATTTAACAACTTCATATTCATCTCCAGCATCACCATATGTGAAAATTACACATTTCCATGCTTTGTAGTAAACTGTTTCCAATAGTGCTGAGAAATTAGTGCTTTTTGAGGTTGGTTTGGTTTCGATTCAAATATTTAAAAAAGAATCACGGTTTTGGATACTTTTTTTAGACATTGAATGCACTATGGATTATGTGTGTTGAATGCTGTAACAACACATAATAAAACAATGAATAAAAGTCCCATGATGGTAGTGACTGTCCATTACTGTTTATAACTTATCAACCATCATTTACTTTCTCATATAAAATATTCATTTGATGACTTTATTATTTCATTCCAAGTCATCAACTCATCTCTATAGAGCTGCTGCTTATCCTGTCTGACAAAATCACAATTTTAGTAGTTCTTCTAAGTAAATAAGACCTACTTTTATGACCGCTGAACACCGACTGTCAATCACTTAGATCATGTATTTCCAGGTAGAGAATCCTCGCAACGCAACTGCTTTTTATCTCTCTCATGCATTCTCTCGTCTCTCCGTCTCAGTCAATGAGGTTTCCGTATCTGCTCCACACAGAGTGGACAAGCAAGTGGGCGTGCAATGGATTATATTTTCTGTGCTAAACTATGTAGAATATTGGCCTGTTGGAAACTACAACTCCCTACTACATTGCATAGTTAATGCTTGATCTGATTTATCTCTACAGAAACTGAGCATCGAGCTCACAGAAGAAGAAAAAAATGAACTATATGGAATTCAAATAATTGAGCCGACGTCGGTCAATTAGTTGTTTAAAAACGAATTGACCGACGTGTAACAAAAATGTTGGTTAAATGCTCAGCTCTAGATTGTAATGACATCATCAGTGTGCATCGTGTGATTTTAACCAATTATGAGTAGGCATTTCCTACTAATTGGTTGATGATGTCATAGAAAACACTTATCTTCCTCTTTCTTTTTTACTACAAAACATAGAAATGCGTTTTTCACATATGCTGATGTTGGGGTGGTGCTGGAGATGGTGAATATGAAGTTGAAACATTTAGAAATTTCCCTTTAACATTTCTTCAAACTGCCTTGTATTTATGATTGTCCTTGAAGTTATTAGAAGTTACAGTATTTGAAGCTTATAGCAATTTGGATTTTTGTAGAGGATAGATATTGCAAGGATAGATAGATATCTACAGGCCAGTTTCAATACAAATGACTTATACAAAAAAAACATTTGATTGGGCTTTAGAAATTAAGCAGTTAGGCTGACATCACACTAAGGTTTTTTCTCAGAGAAACAGCAGTGTTTTCCTCATTGTTTTCAATGGTACAGATGTATTTGACACACTGAATGTGCATCACAGCCTTACATATTATTTGTTTGACTGTGATGATTTCTGTTTTCAAGGACTCTAACCTCTCTGTCTGATGTGCAGAAGAAAACAACCAACTCTGAGACGCTACAAGTCCTCTTAGGTGTCTCAGAGGACACCCTCGTCACCTGTGTGCAGGACAGCCTGCAAGGTTCTCTCTCCAAACTTGCATGCATGTCCAATTCTCCATCTGGAAGTGCAGGCTCTCCAAAGATGACCCCTGCTGTAATGGCAGAAGTGATTAAAGATGTCAAGTCGGCCTTATCAGTGGTCGTTAAGAGTGCCTCCGCTAGCCAAACCTCTCAAGTGACACCGGTAAAGGGAGACTCACAGACCAAGGTGACTGAGAGCATGGTGAGAGAGCTGGCTGCAAAACTTGAAAAAGTTGACCAAGAGAGCAAGAGTCTAACAGGGCAAGTCATGACCACAATCTCTGACACAATGGTAGCTTTTGTTGAAGAGAACGAACAGAATTTGCTGGAAGATCTGAAGGACAAGATCACATTTTTGGCATCGCATGTTGGCTTCATTGAGGATCTTGATGCCCTGATAAGGAAATACGAGAGCAGCTACAATATTGGTGAATCTGGTTCCTCCTGCACGCTCACATCTAAGAGCATCCAAAAACTCTCCAGCCGGGAGTTTCAAACATCAGCAATACAAGCAGTGAGTGGAGTTCTTGCCAAAAAAGTCAGTAGTTTGAGCTTTCCTAGTTCAGTCATTCAGTCTGAGTTAACAGGTGCTGTATCAGGTCAAACATTGTCTGGCATTTTAAAGACAGAGTCAATTCGCCCAGTGGGCTCAGCAGCGTCAGTAGTTGTTAAGACTTTCGTGTCAGATATGAAGTCCTTGGCTGAATCTGAAGAGAGTCCCCAACAGAAGAGTGCCTGGTCTGCTGCTGTTCACATTTACCACAGCATCCAAAACAGCTTGAAAGATTATTTTGGCAAGCTTCAGAGATTTGCCCTAAAGAGCATGGTCACATCTGATGACAACATCACAAATGCTGAGTTTAAGGAGACAGTTCCACTTCCTTGCTTAGACATGAAATATAGGCCCAGTAAGAGTGAGCCTCAGTTGCCAGAGTCCACTGGTGAAGTTACTTTACAAAGAGGCCTAAGTGAGTGCTCAAAACTTCTTTGGGCACAAACTGAGTCAGAAGAAAGCAAGCTCCTTCTGACAACTTGCACCAAAGAAGTTCTCAGAGCTTCTGGTCTTGTACAAGACTGAGATGTCAAAGGAGGACCCCCTGTACACTGTTGGAGAAAAAGGATCAGACTTCTCTATTGAGAGACAACAATTTGTAGAGGGCGTTCTGGCTCAGCTTGGGGATATCTCCCATTCCAGGGCCTCATCACCAATAGTATATGAGTTCCCCTGTCAAATTGAGGACAGCAGAAGTAAGGCCACGGCTTCTTTGACCAGTCTGTTAGATTGCATGAAAAAACTCTCAAGTGAGGAATTCAAGAGTGACACCACTCAAGCAGTGAGTGAGTTTCTAGTTAAAAAGTCCACCAGTAGCTTAACTAGTGCACAGCCTGCTTATTCTGTAGCATCTAGGTCTTGTTCCGTTCAAAACCAGAGAACCTTGTCAAAGGATATTTGTGCGGATTCTGCTGCCTTTGGCATCATTGACACATTTGTGGAAGACCTGCAGAGCTTGGCGCAACCTGCAGAAGTAGAGGAGAGAGAACCTGACCTCCAGGAAAATGCACAAAAGCGAAAGAGCAGGATCTGGTCTGCTACCACTAGTTTATATAAAAATATTAAGAAGACATTAAAGGGCTTCACCATTCACCGGCGGAGGTCAGACGTGCAGAGAAGAATGTCTAGCCATACACCCACAGAGGACTCTGGACATCTTGTGACTGAGGAGTACCTTGGTTTGGCAAGCCAGAACTTGACGCAAGCTAGTAAGAGTGTGCCTCACTTGCCCAGTTTGAACCAGGAAGTGACTCTACACATGGGTGTCAGCGAGAGTTCAAAACTTCTCTGGACTGAAACAGACGAGGGTCTAATGAACAATAGTACCAAACAGGTCATTTCAACAATCTTGACCTCATGCGAGGATCAGACAATAAATGCACCTTGCTTCTCCACAGTAGGAAAGAAAATATCTGATATGTCCCTTGAGGTCACCATGTTGGTAGGTGGTGTTCTGTCTCAGCTGAAGGACATCTCCTTGTCAAGGTCCCCAACACCATGTGAAGACATGTTTGAACGTCTCCAAGGTTCTACTGAGCGAACCTCTCCAGTAAGTCTAGATTGCAGCACGGCTGCCTCCAAAGGCATTGCATCTTCCCACAGTCTTTCAACAAAGAGCCTCCAAAAACTCTCTAGTCATGAGTTCCAAACCAAAGCTGAGAAAGGAGTGAGTGAGGTCCTCTCTAGATCATTTAACATTGTGGAGGAAGGCACAACAGATAAGTACCTCCAGTCTGTATCTACATCCACCACATCTACTGATATTATACAAACCATGGTGAAAGACCAGCAGGAGCTCACCCAGACCACCCAATCATCTGACATGGTATCTGGAACCTCCCTGCTCACCACTGGACAGGTTTTTGAGAAAAGGATCTGGTCTGTTGCTCGTAACATCTACTACAGTCTGGAAAGTAAGATTACGGAGTTTCTCAGAAAAGATCTTCAAAGATCAGACACAACACTTGGTTCAATCCAAATCTTTACGTATCAAAGCAGTCCTGCATCACAAAGAGCAAGTCTCGGCCATCTTGAGATCAACCAGAGCAGTGTTACACCTGGAGGAAACGTTGCCTGTGTGGACATTCCGCACAAATTACTACCTAAAACCTCTGAGCTCTCAGGATCCATGCTGGAGGATATTGACACGATCCGTTGTAGGAGTGCTGACAGCCAAAATACAAGAAATACCTCTTCTTCACGCTCCTCCATCTCTCTAACACCTACTTCAAAATTAAGGCAGTCGAAATGGCACTTTGCCTTACCCGGGACTCCCATCCCCACTGAGTTTCCTGCTCAGATTGACTTTCCCATTGTTAGAAACACAATCATTGAGGACTTCTTTCACACAGAGGACTTACTTCCTGTAACCTTTGTGGACAAAGTCAGGCAAGCTGCTGGGGTGGTAGTGGACATTATGGTGGAAAGTGTTGAGAACACACAGGAAGATGGACAGGGTGCTTCTCATCTTGACGACCTCCGATCTGCTGTTAGGAAATTGAGAAAAATAATTTCCACTTGGACCATCCACATTTTCAGTCATGAATTGGTGGATAAAGTGATAGCCCTTCAGGACAGCCACAGCACTCCACAGGTCTTAACATTGGAAGCAGCCAAAAGTGCTTCAGACTCCATTCTTTCAAGGCTGAAATGGGGAAAGGAACAATGTGCCATATCCAAGGAGCTCTCCTCTCAGCTTCTCCAGATATTTGCTGAAGAGACAGTGAAGGGCTTCCTGAGACAGTGGTCAGATGAGTATGAAAACATAAACTTTGATGTTTCAGTCCAGAACGATCCAAAGACTACTACTTGCATGGTCATTCTTCAAATGATCACCAAAGCCACTGCTAAATGTTATTTTGAGTCCACTACCAGTGTGGCCACCAGTGACATTGTAGAAGGCGTGTTTGATTTGGAAAGGGATACCATCAGCAGTACTGGAGAGCAGGTCCTCACCTTTAACACAAAGGTTTAGTACACATACATCTTTCATGAATAACACTGCTGTTGACCTTTTATGAGAAATATGATTCTTTGTGTCATGGCATTGCACTGCTTCTTTGCAATTGATATCCTGTACTTTAAGATATCGAAAAAATTTCTGTTTGTTTTAATGTGCCTTTTCCCACCAACCAGGGTTCCAAGAAAGTTAGTAAGAACCTCTGTCCTCAAGAGTCTCTGGAGTACCAGCCTCAGAACATTTCCCCTACTGTGTACTTTACAGGTAAGCCCTGCTGCTGTTTAGGCTGCTGCTCAGTCAAGACTGAGACATTATCCCTTTACCATTCCACTAATTCATTTGGAAAGACATTGTACTCCTCTGAGTTGTTACCTATGACATACTGTACTGTGGGCTGGGTGGTAGCCTAGTGGGTTAAGAGGTTGGGCCAGTAACCGATAGGTTGCTGGTTCAGAATCCCTGAGTTCACGAGGCAATATCTGTCAATGTGCTCTTGAGCTAGGCACTTCATCCTAATTGCTCCTGTAAGTCTCTCTGGATAACAGTGTCTGATAAATTAGTTAAAATGTAAATTGATGGCATGCTGGATGGTCTTTCGTTGCAGAGACGATGACAACATCTCATGGCTCCTTTTCTCCAGAGGGAATTTATGATATCGCATCGTCCTTCCCACTTGAAGAGAAGAGTCACAAACCCTCCCTTTTCACCAGATTGTCTAGATCCATCACGAAAGGCTTTCTCAGCCCATTCAAATCTTCAAGGAAAACCAAATTATTTAAATAAATTCCTCATTATAAACAACGAGAGCATTCATTTGTTCAGATGAGAATCTAATCGTATTGGTCACATACGCAGAAAACAACTGTGAGATCCTTTATTACGAGCACATTCCCAACAATGCAGAGTTAAAAAAGTAAGAAAATATTTTCTAAATAGTAACACAATAACAATAACAAGGCTATATACAAGGAGTACCAGTACCGAGTCAATGTGCATGGGTGCGAGGTAGTTGAGGTAATACAGTATGTCCATGTAGGTAAGGGTAAAAGTGACTAGGCAATCAGGATAGATAATAAACACAGTAGCAGCAGCTAGTGTGAAAGTCGGTCAGTGTCACAGTGAATGTGTGGGTAGAGTGTAGTGAGTGTGCATCGAGCCAATTCAAGAGAGTCAGTGGAAAACAATTAGAAAAATACATCAGTAACAAAGGGGGTCAATGCAAATAGTGCAGGTGGCCATTTAATTAACATTCAGCAGTCTGATGACTTGGGGGTAGAAGCTGTTCAGCAGTCTAATGACTTGGGGGTAGAAGCTGTTCAGCAGTCTAACGACTTGGGGGTAGAAGCTGTTCAGCAGTTTTATGAGTTGGGGGTAGAAGCTGTTCAGCAGTCTAATGACTTGGGGGTAGAAGCTGTTCAGCAGTCTAATGACTTGGGGGTAGAAGCTGTTCAGCAGTCTAATGACTTGGGGGTAGAAGCTATTCAGCAGTCTAATGACTTGGGGCTGTTCAGCAGTCTAATGACTTGGGGGTAGAAGCTGTTCAGCAGTCGTATGGCTTGGGGGTAGAAGCTGTTCAGCAGTCGTATGGCTTGGGGGTAGAAGCTGTTCAGCAGTCGTATGGCTTGGGGGTAGAAGCTGTTCAGCAGTCTAATGACCAGGATCCTGGTGTCTACCCAATGTGCTGAGCACTCCTCCTGGCCAGAGTCCGCGCTACATTCAGCTGCTACAACCATGGTCTCTGTGTGAATGCACTGTTAGAGAGTCAATCAACCAGAACAAGGTTAGGAGACCAAATCTGTGTCCTAGCATTGTGAAATACTGTATATGTAATGGCCTCAATACATTAATGAAGCGCCCTTACATCCTATCCTCTCCCCATACGGAAACAACTTGTTAGGGTGAACCAATAAGACACTATATACCTTCTAAGCATGATAGTTGGCTGATGATTTGTTTCAGGACTTGTTAGGGTAAACCAATAACAGCTTCTAACCCCAAGTCATAAGACTGCTGAACAATTAATCAAATGGCCACCGGACAATTTCAACTGTTTTATTATTTGTTACTTTAGTTTATTAGGTAAATATTCTCTTAACTCTTCTTGAACTGCACTGTTTGTTAAGGGCTTGTAAGTAAAGTATTTCACGGAAAGATCTACACTTGTTGTATTCAGCGCATGTGACAAATAAAGTTTGATTTGATTTGACTATGTACCTTCTAAGCATGATGGTTGGCTCATGATTTGTTTGTACTGAAATCTATTCAGGGAGGTCAAGGGTATATCATAGGCAGTGATGTAGTGGTAAAACCATTGACTGGTAAATGCTGATTGCCGTTCAGGATTAAAGAAGTAACGCTCCCTCTACTTTCAATGCATCTTCCACAAAAGGTGGGTAAATGCTTGAACAAAATAAAATAAAAAGTGTGTAAACAGCTTTTACATGTGTTCCCACCACCACTGATTATAGGAGGCTTCTTCTGACAGTATTCACACCTTTCATAAGAAACCTCCAGAGAAATATTCATATTCACCGTAGCTGTCATTTAAACTTGGACTAACCTGGCCAAGGCCAAACAGTATATGGCGTTTTCTCTGGGTGTGCGGTCGCAGTGGAGAGAAAAGGCCTCCAGTGAGGTGGTGAGTATCTGGGCGGAGTTTGGCGAGGCAAACACAGGTCTGAGATTGGTGTCTCTGGAAATGGGTGGGAGCGGGACTCTGCTCCTCCATTGGTTGCTGTTCTGATCCCCACTCTCATCCTCCACATCCCCTCTTCTTCTCTCTTTCATCCCTCGTGGCCACAGGGTGTAGCTTCGGTAGTTGAAGAGGTTTATCCTGGGATGCCAGGGAGCGGAGCGGGCAGGATACATGAGATGGGCAGTTGATGGGGGTCAAACGTCGAGAGGCTGTGGACATCACCCTAATACCCGCCTTGGCCTCACTCCTGGGCTTGGAGGACATCTTGGGGAGGGTGAAGCCGTCCACCAGGGCCGTGTCGCCCACCCTGGTCCTGAACGGAGCCGTGTTGAGGCCCATGCAGTGCCTGGATGCTGCCCTCCTCTGCCCCAGCCTCACCCAGCCCTTTATCTGGAGGTATGTCCGCATGGGCAGGGCCATACCTGGGAGGACCACCACAGAGCACAGCTTGGTGGCCAGGTGACGCACACACTCTCTGTGGCCGTACTGGAGGGCGATCCTCAGGGGGTCACGACCCTGGGGATCCTGACAGGCAAGGGTCAGAACGCTGCTGGCGATGAAGAGTTTGAGGATGGTGAGCTGGCCGCGCTCGATGGAGGCGACAGCGGGACACTTGGTGACGTCGGGGTGGGCCGTCTGGTGGCACCACTCACGGTAAGGGTGAACCCCCACCGGCTCAATGACACGCACCCCCCTCTCCAGCAGCCAGCCGGCCAGGTCCAGGTGGCCCAGAGAAGCAGCGATGTAGAGTGCCACCCGGAGCTGGAACCTGGATTAATACAGAATCAATGTATTTATAACACGTTTCAAGTTTTTTTTGTCAAGTTCACAAGATACAGTGGGTTATAAAACAGTACAGTAAAAAGCTTACTTGCAAACTCTTTCCCACAATGCAGTATTAAATATCAGGGTAAGAGAAAAAACATATGAAGGAAAAAACACGAGAATATAAGCTACATACAGGGTCAGTACCATTATTGTAAGCTATATACAGGGTCAGTACTATCATTGTAAGCTATATACAGGGTCAGTACTATCATTGTAAGCTATATACAGGGTCAGTACTATCATTGTAAGCTACATACAGGGTCAGTACTATCATTGTAAGCTATATACAGGGTCAGTACTATCATTGTAAGCTATATACAGGGTCAGTACTATCATTGTAAGCTATATACAGGGTCAGTACTATCAATGTAAGCTATATACAGGGTCAGTACTATCATTGTAAGCTACAGTGCCTTGCGAAAGTATTCGGCCCCCTTGAACTTTGCGACCTTTTGCCACATTTCAGGCTTCAAACATAAAGATATAAAACTGTATTTTTTTGTGAAGAATCAACAACAAGTGGGACACAATCATGAAGTGGAACGACATTTATTGGATATTTCAAACTTTTTTAACAAATCAAAAACGGAAAAATTGGGCGTGCAAAATTATTCAGCCCCTTTACTTTCAGTGCAGCAAACTCTCTCCAGAAGTTCAGTGAGGATCTCTGAATGATCCAATGTTGACCTAAATGACTAATGATGATAAATACAATCCACCTGTGTGTAATCAAGTCTCCGTATAAATGCACCTGCACTGTGATAGTCTCAGAGGTCCGTTAAAAGCGCAGAGAGCATCATGAAGAACAAGGAACACACCAGGCAGGTCCGAGATACTGTTGTGAAGAAGTTTAAAGCCGGATTTGGATACAAAAAGATTTCCCAAGCTTTAAACATCCCAAGGAGCACTGTGCAAGCGATAATATTGAAATGGAAGGAGTATCAGACCACTGCAAATCTACCAAGACCTGGCCGTCCCTCTAAACTTTCAGCTCATACAAGGAGAAGACTGATCAGAGATGCAGCCAAGAGGCCCATGATCACTCTGGATGAACTGCAGAGATCTACAGCTGAGGTGGGAGACTCTGTCCATAGGACAACAATCAGTCATATATTGCACAAATCTGGCCTTTATGGAAGAGTGGCAAGAAGAAAGCCATTTCTTAAAGATATCCATAAAAAGTGTTGTTTAAATTTTGCCACAAGCCACCTGGGAGACACACCAAACATGTGGAAGAAGGTGCTCTGGTCAGATGAAACCAAAATTGAACTTTTTGGCAACAATGCAAAACGTTATGTTTGGCGTAAAAGCAACACAGCTCATCACCCTGAACACACCATCCCCACTGTCAAACATGGTGGTGGCAGCATCATGGTTTGGGCCTGTTTTTCTTCAGCAGGGACAGGGAAGAGGGTTAAAATTGATGGGAAGATGGATGGAGGCAAATACAGGACCATTCTGGAAGAAAACCTGATGGAGTCTGCAAAAGACCTGAGACTGGGACGGAGATTTGTCTTCCAACAAGACAATGATCCAAAACATAAAGCAAAATCTACAATGGAATGGTTCAAAAATAAACATATCCAGGTGTTAGAATGGCCAAGTCAAAGTCCAGACCTGAATCCAATTGAGAATCTGTGGAAAGAACTGAAAACTGCTGTTCACAAATGCTCTCCATCCAACCTCACTGAGCTCGAGCTGTTTTGCAAGGAGGAATGGGAAAAAATGTCAGTCTCTCGATGTGCAAAACTGATAGAGACATACCCCAAGCGACGTACAGCTGTAATCGCAGCAAAAGGTGGCGCTACAAAGTATTAACTTAAGGGGGCTGAATAATTTTGCACGCCCAATTTTTCAGTTTTTGATTTGTTAAAAAAGTTTGAAATATCCAATAAATGTCGTTCCACTTCATGATTGTGTCCCACTTGTTGTTGATTCTTCACAAAAAAATACAGTTTTATATCTTTGTTTGAAGCCTGAAATGTGGCAAAAGGTCGCAAAGTTCAAGGGGGCCGAATACTTTCGTAAGGCACTGTATATACAGGGTCAGTACTATCATTGTAAGCTATATACAGGGTCAGTACTATCATTGTAAGCTATATACAGGGTCAGTACTATCATTGTAAGCTATATACAGGGTCAGTACCATCATTGTAAGCTATATACAGGGTCAGTACTATCATTGTAAGCTATATACAGGGTCAGTACTATCATTGTAAGCTATATACAGGGTCAGCACTATCATTGTAAGCTATATACAGGGTCAGTACTATCATTGTAAGCTATATACAGGGTCAGCACTATCATTGTAAGCTATATACAGGGTCAGTACCATCATTGTAAGCTATATACAGGGTCAGTACTATCATTGTAAGCTATATACAGGGTCAGTACTATCATTGTAAGCTATATACAGGGTCAGTACTATCATTGTAAGCTATATACAGGGTCAGTACTATCATTGTAAGCTATATACAGGGTCAGCACTATCATTGTAAGCTATATACAGGGTCAGTACCATCATTGTAAGCTATATACAGGGTCAGTACCATCATTGTAAGCTATATACAGGGTCAGTACTATCATTGTAAGCTATATACAGGGTCAGTACCATTATTGTAAGCTATATACAGGGTCAGTACCATTATTGTAAGCTATATACAGGGTCAGTACCATTATTGTAAGATATATACAGAGTCAGTACCATTATTGTAAGCTATATACAGGGTCAGTACTATCATTGTAAGCTATATAAAGGTTCAGTACCATCACTGTTGATAGTAAGTCTATCATACAGTTCAGTGTGTAGATGTGTATTCTGACCTCATCACAGGTCTCTCCCTAGACAGGTGTCGTTGGACGGTCAGTCTGTGTCCCAGGAAGCAGCCTCTGAGGAACTCCGCCCACCCATCCCAGGTGTCCAACCGTAGAGTAGCCCCTGGGAGACAGAGACACATGCAGGTTGTCCTCCTGGTTTCCATGAACCAAGAATGTGTTCCATACAGTCCATTTGTCTCTGTGTTACATCCATAAGGTGTTGAGCCAGAGGACCATTGATCTCCTGCACAAGGAAGGCCATACCCAGGTCAATGGCGTAGTCGTGCAGCCGGTTGCAGTCGTAGAGTTGCAGGCCGGTGGGAGAGCTCAGTCTGAAGGAGCTGACGGGAAGCCCACACTGCTGGGACACCAGGGTCATGAGCCTGGCCACAGACGTACTCAGGAGAAACACAGTGCCCGAGACTGAGAGGGTCTCCCCCGTCACGGCACTGAACACACGCACCACCGGCTCCCGCTGAAGTATAAGACCATGGACATACAGTAAATTCACTTGTTTTACATAAATACCTATGTTGTGTTTATACACCGAGTAAACAAAACATTATGAACACCTGTTCTTTCCATGACAAAGACTGACCAGGTGAATCCAGGTGAAAGCTATGATTCCTGAATGATGTCACTTGTTAAATCCACTTCAGTGTAGATGAAGGGGAGCGGACAGGTTAAAGAAGGATTTTTAAGCCTTGAGACAATTGAGGCATAGATTGTGTATGTGTGCCATTCAGAGGGTGAATGGGCAAGACAAAATATTTAAGTGCCTTTGAACGGGGTAGTAGGTGCCAGGTGCACCGGTTTGTGTCAAGAACTGCAATGCTGCTGGGGTTTTTCACACTCAACAGTTTCCTGTGTGTATCATGAATGGTCCACCACCCAAAGAACATCCAGCCAACTTGGCACAACTGTTGGAAGCATTGGAGTCAACATGGGCCAGCATCCCTGGGGAACGCTTTCAAACACCTAGTAGAGTCCATGCCCCAACGAATTGAGGCTGTTCTGATGGCAGAAGGCGGGGTGCAACTCAATATTAGGAAGGTGTTTCTAATGTTTGGTACACTCAGTATATATAATTACAGGGGTAAGATGAAGTGGCTCCTTTGCACTGATCTTAGGTCTGGTTTGTGTTTTTACTGCTAATGGTAAAGGTTAGGATTTGGTGAGAGTAAACTGATCCTAGATCTGTGCCCAAGGGCAATTTCTATCCAGAGACAAATCAAAGGTCCATGCTATTTAAACTTAGAATCTACCACCATCTCGTGGCTCAAATTTGGAACAACATTTTCTAATTCATGTGCTGTACTGAGTTTTGTTCTATCACATTGAACACGAATCTGGGTGCAGATTAATTTGTTAACAGAAATATTATGAAAATGTTTTTCAATGAACCCAAAGGGCCTCTTCTTCTCCTACTATACGGCCTGCTGTGCTCTACTGTACTCTACTGTACTCTGTCTGCTGTACTCTGCTGTACTCTGTCTGCTCTACTGTACTATACACCACTGGGTATACAGACTCTTCAGATACTGTTAGCGAACACCAGACTGAGGTCGAGGCGATTACATGGGGAAAAGGTTTATGACTGTAAGGGTGTTTGGTACAAAGGCAACACTACATCGGGCCACATTTCAGCTCTATCCCAGGTCAACCATACAATACTATAGATTTCCACTCTAGTCAACCAGCGAGAAGGAGAGACAGACAGAAGGTCTGGCTTTGACTATGTCAATGATGGGATGTGTAAGTAAGGAACACAAATAAACATTATTCTGATGGTTAAATGTGTACTTAGATACATAACCACTCTCCTCTGTTAGCAAATCTTCCACAGAACTTTGTGGAACAGAGTGAGTTCTGTCCCTGTCTGGCTCTGGACATGTACCCAGGGACCTCTGTACAACAACACTTCACACTCACGAAGCAGTGTTCTTACTAACCAATCACTCTACCATAACCATGGTCTCGGTATAAAGCAGTGTCCTTACTAACCAATCACTCTACCATAACCATGGTCTTGGTTGAGCAAGGTCAATATTACTTTAAGTCTCAAGCAGGGTGACCTCAACATACTATATATCACCATACTATACAGTGGGGCAAAAAAGTATTTAGTCAGCCACCAATTGTGCAAGTTCTCCCACTTAAAAAGATGAGAGAGGCTTGTAATTTTCATCATAGGTACACTTCAACTATGACAGACAAAATGAGAAACAAAATCCAGAAAAATCACATTGTAGGATTTTTTATGAATTTGTTTGCAAATTATGGTGGAAAATAAGTATTTGGTCACCTACAAACAAGCAAGATTTCTGGCTCTCACAGACCTGAAACTTCTTCTTTAAGAGGCTCCTCTGTCCTCCACCCGTTACCTGTATTAATGGCACCTGTTTGAATGAACTAAATCACCTAATCATACTATATAACCATACTATATAACCATACTATATAATCATACTATATCACCATACTATATATTACCACACTCTATATCACCATAATATATATAATCATACTATATAACCATACTATTTAACCATACAATATATCACCACACTATATATCACCATGCTATATATATCACCATACTATATATCACCACACTATATCTGAAACACTTTATGTTAATGATAGTATGAAGCTGTTTCAAGCAATAGCCAGCTCACTTTGATATGCATTTTCAAGCACGGGTAGAAACAGCTAGGTGTTCGGCTGGTACCTTCAGCAGGCAGCAGATGGCACTGCTAGGGGTGATGCCAACGTCTGTCAGGACCCAGCTGTCCCGAAGGATGGCACCAGCATAGCTCAGCTCCCGGAAGTGCCTCACCTACTTGTCGTCTGACAGTTGCACGTGGAAGTAATCCTGCCAGAGGAAGAAGATTGGAAACACAATGAGCCGTAATTGAGTGTCCCATACAATCAGAGTGAGAGGGCTCAACACTGATGGAGCCGTAATGGAGGGTGTTCCACCCAGACAGATGTCAATGTTTACCATACAATAATTGTAAACGTGTCCAATTGTGTACAATTAAGAAATAAGGCCCAAGGAGGTGTGGTATATGGCCAATATACCACGGCCAAGGGCTGTTCTTAGGCACAACGCAACGCGGAGGTATATTGGCCATAAACCACAAACCCCCAAGGTGACTTCTTTTTTTTCTCTTCAATTTAGTGTTATCCAATTGGTAGTTACAATCTTGTCCCATTGCTACAACTCCCCTATGGACTTGGGTGCACACATATAGAAGGTGCAAACATGGAGAACATTTTTAGTAGCCTAGGGTCCGGGAAAGTGTTGGCCTTTTTAAAACCGCATTTCGTGCAATTCTACATAATTTTACATGACTGGAGACTTTGGGATTATCTTTTTTAAATCCGCAGAAATGATCGAAATGGCAGGCTACTTTGACACTGGCAAACTTAATACTGAGCTCAATAAAAACAACCTTGTCTTGAATCCATCAATAGCCTATAGGCCTAGGTTTGTGGAGAAACATATAGTAGGCTACAATATGAGGAGGAAATTAGTCCTAAAAATGCTTTCCAGTTTCACTGACTCACCCAATGATACGCAGCTCACTCGCTGGAGATTGTCGATGCGCTCGTGTCAAAAGCCTATCTCTCCCTCTCTCTGTTTTGTAAAAACAATGTTTGGGAGTTGATCAAATATTTTGGTAGTCTACAGCATAGTCTTATCTTTTCAGCAAGAGTCATTGCTTTTCAACCTGTGTTTTCCCTCGATTGTATTTGAAATATTGCAAAAGGCCTGTTTTGTCTGCGTGCTGTTTTTTCACTGACAGATTTGCCTCGCGTTCCCGACTGTAGGCTATTCTTTGTTATTGGGTTACAATCCGCAGCTAGGCTATTTTAAAAAGAAGCTATTGGTCTTCTGTATGTAAATTATAGGGCTTCTCATGACGTATTAGGCTATTCTGAATGATTTAATTTATTTCTGAACAGACAGCAGTAATTCCGTAACTTTAGAAAATTCCTCCAGAACCCTTCATGCAGCTATGATTCTATAAGGAAACAAATGATGAAGTGCAACTCTGGAGAGATGAGGGGGCAGGATAATTGACGAAGAGGCAACTCGAATGAACTTTGATCGCTTTTATTATAATTGTTACATAGCAAAAAGTGAAAATGATTTTTCATGGCACGAGAGGTACCTGGATTCGGCCAAATAGGTTCCGGAATAAAACAGTAGGAACGGTGCCGGATCCTGTTCTGGCATGATCCTGCTCAAATTAAGCACTGATTTGAAGTACCTAGGCCTCTACCTGCTGAGTACAAAGATTATTAAACTAGATTCAGTGGGCTTGTCATTCACAGTACTGATGAAAAATCAAGTATAGTTGATCTAAATGTGGGTATACGAGGCCATCTAGTGGTCACCGGATTTAAAAAAAAATCCATGCAAGCTATCTTTGCACTAGCATGCGATGCCATATATTTGACGCAGGTATTTATTATTCAACAAGGATAGTCATTGACCCGGACAAAATATAATTGTATGAGCTATGCCTCTGTGTACCGGCGTTGTTGCACCCCTCTACTGTCTGACTTGGTGGGGCGATCTCGTTCTGCATGCCTGCCTCACTTATATTCATATTCATGTGTCGTCATGCATTTGTGCATGCACGCTTTTAACGGTCATATCCGTCTTGCTAGCTAACTTAGCTAGCTCATCAACCAGTATTTTATTCGCTTTTTCTGCACGATAGCACTTATTAAAGCCTTGAAACTCATAGGGACCTCACTGTTGCCACGGGTCATCGAGCTAGCCCTTATTTGGCAGCAGGGTTGCATCGGTTTCCACTGGTTTTGACAGCTTGTTAGGCTGGCTAGCTAGGTAGCTAATTCGCTAACGCGAACTGTTTATCACGTAGCAGCCTATGCTGACTAGCGTCGCTAGCAACTAGCTAACATAGATAAAGTTTAGTCGTGGGTCCACAAAATCAAACAAATGGTACTGACCTGATGACAAAATCATATTTCGAAAATGTAGTAGCTATTTATGTTGTTGTTGTTTAATGACATTTAACTATCGGTATGTATCTAATCCGGTTTCGGCATGAGAAAAGTATTAATCGCAAATTCCAGCACTAACGGATACCGGGAAATAGAAATAAGAGAACCGGTCACGAATGCGGAGCCACGCCCTAAAATATCATGTGACCACAAGGCGTTTGTGACACATTCATGCGTTCCAATATTGTCATAATTGTCTGTAGGTTCTAAATTGCTTATGAGCTTGGCTGCCCTTCAGAAAGTAGCTGATTCTTGTACTCTACAGCTGTATTTTCCTACAGTTAATAATAATACTAGCAACAAAACAGATTTCATTCCTTAAAATGATATTGCCAGATGGAAGAAAATAATAAGGTAGGCCTAAACTGTAATAAGATATACCTTAAAGACTGCTTGTGTTTAATCCTGAATCCAGTTGCCCCTCTTGTACTGGGATAAAACAATAGGCAAGCCATGAACCTTATGGAGGAGTGCATGTGTTTTGCAGACACACCTGGGTTCTAGACTGGCTGAGGTAAACATTTTAGGAAAGCCTGGGTTTTTTAATCCCGGTGAAAGCAGATATGTCAAAGTTTGTCAATGTCATGTTGCCCTTCTATTTAGATGAAACTAGCGAAAAGGATCATTTTGCTTCTCTTAATCCACATTTTCTAGCAAAAAAACATGTTCATGCTTTAGGGCTGGTGGGCTGCATATATATTGGTAAAATATAAAGTGTGTGTGTGTGTGTGGGGGGGGGGGGGGGGGGGGGGCGTAGTGGATATAATGGGGTATAGGCCTAACTGTTGTTTTGAGGGTGAAACTTAAATCACAGGATGATGTCATCATTGTAAACTAAATTCAGCATAGCCAAACCTTGTATAAAATAGGTTGAATTTGTACCTTTGAAACCATGTCAGATTTTCAACATTATATACACTTTCAGAAAAAAACAATAGGCAGCACCTCAGCCCGGGATCGAACCCCATCCAGGGTTTTAACTACACCCAGCCCTGCTTAGCTTTAATATGTCACTGACTACTACCAATATGCTATTGTGAGAATGATTATTGAGAGATCTCTTAATAACAAAATATATTCAGTGTTAATATCGAAGTCATTCTAAGGGGTAGGTTTGACAAAGCAAATGAGTGAGTGAGTCTTTGACATGAAGACAGTGGTTAGATTCTGCCATTGGGACTGCTCTGATGTTGTTTCCATTCTCTCCTGGTTATGACCATAGAGCCTTGTCCCAGTCTCTAGACCTGCCTGTCTGTGTGATGGATGACCACCTGACCTCTGAAGCTGTCAATGAGATGGTAAGTTGACCTTGTCATTTCATATTACAACATTAATCCAATAAAATGTTATAGTGATGCTATCATTGGCAATGTTGACGTACCACAACCATCTCTGTTGTGTTGCAGTTGTTTAATTGGCCCAACGTTGCCAATGCTCCTCCACTCTTTAACAGTTAATAATAATTTCAGTATGATATTTGTTGTATATAATGTTTTATTATTTGCAATATAATTACATTTCTACCAGGAGCAGAGCAATTCTACCAGGAGCAGAGCAACCTCAGTGATGGAAACCACAGAAGAGGGGAAGCTCAACAATGTGGAACATCTGACACTTATGGACTTCCTTCAAAACCTAACTGAGAAGTATGTTCTGTTTTCTTTGGTACTATCACACCTTCAAGGAAATAGGATCAAATTAGAAACTGATCAATCGGGAAAAAAAAATTCATTGCTAGAAAAGTTGTCACATTGCAATTTTGCCAAAACAACTGACACAAAGCAAGTATAACTTCACGATCAGGCAAATAATTAAATAAAAACAATTCTGCCACGCATCCTGATATGACAACATTTATAACAATATTGTTTTCAGGCAATGGAGGGGGATTCGTGAGGGCATGTTTGACCCGGTAAGATCATGTTACTGACAATTTAATTAGATTACCATGGAAACTCTGCCTAATGTTTAACCTTGTTCATAAGCTTTTGAAAGACGCACTATGCAACATTTTAAAACACTTCTTCTGTTTCTGGAATACAGCTGACAAAACAACAGCTTGCCGGCTTGTGTCTGAGGATTGTCCAGTTTTTATCGGACAAGCTGATGCAGATCATCATCCCAGGTCTTTACGAACTACTGGGCATCCAAGATGCTGCCTCCTCTCCATTGTCACAGAGATCTCTCACAGCGTCACTCACCAGTCTGTTAGACGATAAGACTAACACCAAGTCCCGCGTGAGATTTACTGAGGCTGGTGTACCTAAGAGGCCAGGCAGTCGAAAGTCGTACAATAGCTTTCGCATCCCGACTCCCTACCCTTCCTCCAACTGTATGGATCAGGAAGAGGAAGAAGAGCAGGAATCACAACTTAAGTCCAAGGAGATTTACCTGACTAAGGGCAGTGGAAGCTACCTGCCCAAGGGGGCCATGAGGTATGTTCTTAAAGGGAAATTTAACAACTTCATATTCATCTAGACAATCTGGACCCTTTCTTTCTAAAATTATCTGCCGAAATTGTTGCCACCCCTATTACTAGCCTGTTCAACCTCTCTTTCGTGTCGTCTGAGATTCCCAAAGATTGGAAAGCAGCTGCGGTCATCCCCCTCTTCAAAGGGGGGGACACTCTTGACCCAAACTGCTACTGACCTATATCTATCCTACCGTGCCTTTCTAAGGTCTTCGAAAGCCAAGTCAACAAACAGATTACCGACCATTTCGAATCTCACCATACCTTCTCTGCTATGCAATCTGGTTTCAGAGCTGGTCATGGGTGCACCTCAGCCACGCTCAAGGTCCTAAACGATATCTTAACCGCCATCGATAAGAAACATTACTGTGCAGCCGTATTCATTGATCTGGCCAAGGCTTTCGACTCTGTCAATCACCA
This sequence comes from Oncorhynchus kisutch, assembly GCF_002021735.2. NCBI lineage: Eukaryota > Metazoa > Chordata > Actinopteri > Salmoniformes > Salmonidae > Oncorhynchus > Oncorhynchus kisutch. The sequence goes on from NC_034177.2 coordinate 9,321,241, forward strand.
TATCCTCATCGGCAGACTCGACAGCCTTGGTTTCTCAAATGATTGCCTCGCCTGGTTCACCAACTACTTCTCTGATAGAGTTCAGTGTGTCAAATCGGAGGGTCTGCTGTCCGGACCTCTGGCAGTCTCTATGGGGGTGCCACAGGGTTCAATTCTTGGACCGACTCTCTTCTCTGTATACATCAATGAGGTCGCTCTTGCTGCTGGTGAGTCCCTGATCCACCTCTACGCAGACGACACCATTCTGTATACTTCCGGCCCTTCTTTGGACACTGTGTTAACAACCCTCCAGGCAAGCTTCAATGCCATACAACCCTCCTTCCGTGGCCTCCAATTGCTCTTAAATACAAGTAAAACTAAATGCATGCTCTTCAACCGATCGCTACCTGCACCTACCCGCCTGTCCAACATCACTACTCTGGACGGCTCTGACTTAGAATACGTGGACAACTACAAATACTTAGGTGTCTGGTTAGACTGTAAACTCTCCTTCCAGACCCATATCAAACATCTCCAATCCAAAGTTAAATCTAGAATTGGCTTCCTATTTCGCAACAAAGCATCCTTCACTCATGCTGCCAAACATACCCTTGTAAAACTGACCATCCTACCAATCCTCGACTTTGGCGATGTCATTTACAAAATAGCCTCCAATACCCTACTCAACAAATTGGATGCAGTCTATCACAGTGCAATCCGTTTTATCACCAAAGCCCCATATACTACCCACCATTGTGACCTGTACGCTCTCGTTGGCTGGCCCTCGCTTCATACTCGTCGCCAAACCCACTGGCTCCATGTCATCTACAAGACCCTGCTAGGTAAAGTCCCCCCTTATCTCAGCTCGCTGGTCACCATAGCATCTCCCACCTGTAGCACACGCTCCAGCAGGTATATCTCTCTAGTCACCCCCAAAACCAATTCTTTCTTTGGCCGCCTCTCCTTCCAGTTCTCTGCTGCCAATGACTGGAACGAACTACAAAAATCTCTGAAACTGGAAACACTTATCTCCCTCACTAGCTTTAAGCACCAACTGTCAGAGCAGCTCACAGATTACTGCACCTGTACATAGCCCACCTATAATTTAGCCCAAACAACTACCTCTTTCCCAACTGTATTTAATTTTAATTTATTTATTTATTTTGCTCCTTTGCACCCCATTATTTTTATTTCTACTTTGCACATTCTTCCATTGCAAAACTACCATTCCAGTATTTTACTTGCTATATTGTATTTACTTTGCCATCATGGCCTTTTTTGCCTTTACCTCCCTTCTCACCTCATTTTCTCACATTGTATATAGACTTGTTTATACTGCATTATTGACTGTATGTTTGTTTTTACTCCATGTGTAACTCTGTGTCGTTTTATCTGTCGAACTGCTTTGCTTTATCTTGGCCAGGTCGCAATTGTAAATGAGAACTTGTTCTCAACTTGCCTACCTGGTTAAATGAAGGTAAAATAAAAAATAAAAATCTCCAGCATCACCATATGTGAAAATTACACATTTCCATGCTTTGTAGTAAAAAAAAATTGAGAGGGACGTATTAGTGCTTTTTGAGGTTGGTTTGGTTTCGATTCAAATATTAAAAAAATAATCACGGTTTTGGATACTTTTTTTAGACATTGAATGCACTATGGATTATGTGTGTTGAATGCTGTAACAACACATAATAAAACAATGAATAAAAGTCCCATTATGGTAGTGACTGTCCATTACTGTTTATGACTTATCAACCATCATTTACTTTCTCATATAAAATATTTATTTGATGACTTTATTATTTCATTCCAAGTCATCAACTCATCTCTATAGAGCTGCTGCTTATCCTGTCTGACAAAATCACTATTTTAGTAGTTCTTCTAAGTAAATAAGACCTACTTTTATGACCACTGAACACCAACTGTCAATCACTTAGATCATGTATTTCCAGGTAGAGAATCCTCGCAACACAACTGCTTTTTATCTCTCTCATGCATTCTCTCGTCTCTCCGTCTCAGTCAATGAGGTTTCCGTATCTGCTCCACACAGAGTGGACAAGTAAGTGGGCGTGCAATGGATTATGGGCTTTAATTGCCATATTTTCTGTGCTAAACTATGTAGAATATTGACCTGTTGGAAACTACAACTCCCTACTACATTGCATAGTTCGTGCTTGATCTGATTTATCTCTACAGAAACTGAGCATCGAGCTCACAGAAGAAGAAAAAAATGTACTATATGGAATTCAAATAATTGAGCCGACGTCGGTCAATTAGTTGTTTAAAAACCGAAAAATAACAAAAATGTTGGTTAAATGCTCAGCTCTAGAGTCTAATGACATCATCAGTGTGCATCGTGTGATTTTAACCAATTATGAGTAGGCATTGCCTACTAATTGGTTGATGTCATAGAAAACACTTATCTTCCTCTTTCTTTTTTACTACAAAACATAGAAATGCCCGTTTTTCACATATGCTGATGTTGGGGTGGTGCTGGAGATGATGAATATGAAGTTGAAACATTTAGAAATTTCCCTTTAACATTTCTTCAAACTGCCTTGTATTTATGATTGTCCTTGAAGTTATTAGAAGTTACAGTATTTGAAGTTTATAGCAATTTGGATTTTTGTAGAGGATAGATATTGCCAGGATAGATAGATATCTACAGGCCAGTTTCAATACAAATGACTTATACAAAATACATTTTATTGGGCTTTAGAAATTAAACAGTTAGGCTGACATCACACTAAGGTTTTTTCTCAGAGAAACAGCAGTGTTTTCCTCATTGTTTTCAATGGTGCAGATGTATTTGACACACTGAATGTGCATTACAGCCTTACATATTATTTGTTTGACTTTGATGATTTCTGTTGTTTTTTTCCCCAAGGATTCTAACCTCTCTGTCTGATGTGCAGAAAAAAACAACCAACTCTGAGACGCTACAAGTCCTCTTAGGTGTCTCAGAGGACACCCTCGTCACCTGTGTGCAGGACAGCCTGCAAGGTTCTCTCTCCAAACTTGCATGCATGTCCAATTCTCCATCTGGAAGTGCAGGCTCTATGATGCTAACCCCTGCTGTAATGGCAGAGTTGGCTAAAGATGTCAAGTCGGCCTTATCAGTGGTCGTTAAGAGTGCCTCCGCAAGCCAAACCTCTCTAGTGACACCGGTAAGGGGAGACTCACAGACCAAGGTGACTGAGAGCATGGTGAGAGAGCTGGCTGCTAAACTTGAAAAAGTTGACCAAGAGAGCAAGAGTCTAACAGGGCAAGTCATGACCACGATCTCTGACACAATGGTGGCTTTTGTTGACGAGAACGAACAGAATTTGCTGGAAGATCTGAAGGACAAGATCACGTTTTTGGCATCGCATGTTGGCTTCATTGACGATCTTGATGCCCTGATAAGGAAATACGAGAGCAGCTACAATATTGGTGAATCTGGTTCCTCCTGCACGCTCATGTCTAAGAGCATCCAAAAACTCTCCAGCAGGGAGTTTCAAACATCAGCAATACAAGCAGTGAGTGGAGTTCTTGCCAAAAAAGTCAGTAGTTTGAGCTTTCCTAGTTCAGTCGTTCAGTCTGAGTTAACAGGTGCTGTATCAGGTCAAACATTGTCTGGCATTGTAAAGACAGAGTCAATTCACCCAGTGGGCTCAGCAGCGTCAGTAGTTGTTAAGACTTTCGTGTCAGATATGAAGTCCTTGGCTGAATCTGAAGAGAGTCCCCAACAGAAGAGTGCCTGGTCTGCTGCTGTTCACATTTACCACAGCATCCAAAACAACTTGAAAGATTATTTCGGCAAGCTTCAGCGATGTGCCTTAAAGAGCATTGTCACATATGATGATAACATCACAAATGCTGAGTTTAAGGAGACAGTTCCACTTCCTTGCTTAAACATGAAATATAGGCCCAGTAAGAGTGAGCCTCAGTTGCCAGAGTCCACTGGTGCAGTTACTTTACAAAGAGGCCTAAGTGAGAGATCAAAACTTCTTTGGGCACACACTGAGTCAGAAGAAAGCAAGCTCCTTCTGACAACTTGCACCAAAGAAGTCATCTCAGAGCTTCTGGTCTTGTACAACACTGAGATGTCAAAGGAGGACCCCCTGTACACTGTTGGAGAAAAAGGATCAGGCTTCTCTATTGAGAGAGAGAAATTTGTAGAGGGTGTTCTGGCTCAGCTTGGGGATATCTCCCATTCCAGGTCCTCATCACCAATAGTTTGTGAGTTCTCCTGTCAAAATGAGGACAGCAGAAGTAAGGCCACAGCTTCTTTGACCAGTCTGTTAGATTGTATTAGAAAACTCTCAAGTGAGGAATTCAAGAGTGACACCACTCAAGCAGTGAGTGAGTTCCTAGTTAAAAAGTCCACCAGTAGCTTAACTAGTGCACAGCCTGCTTATTCTGTAGCATCTAGGTCTTGTTCCGTTCAAAACCAGAGAACCTTATCAAAGGATATTTGTGCGGATTCTGCTGCCTTTGGCATCATTGACACATTTGTGGAAGACCTGCAGAGCTTGGCGCAACCTGCAGAAGTAGAGGAGAGAGAACCTGACCTCCAGGAAAATGCACAAAAGCGAAAGAGCAGGATCTGGTCTGCTACCACTAGTTTATATAAAAATATTAAGAAGACATTAAAGGGCTTCACCATTCACCGGCGGAGGTCAGACGTGCAGGGAAGAATGTCTAGCCATACACCCACAGAGGACTCTGGACATCTTGTGACTGAGGAGTACCTTGGTTTGGCAAGCCAGAACTTGACGCAAGCTAGTAAGAGTGTGCCTCACTTGCCCAGTTTGAACCGGGAAGTGACTCTACACATGGGTGTCAGCGAGAGTTCAAAACTTCTCTGGACTGAAACAGACGAGGGTCTAATGAACAATAGTACCAAACAGGTCATTTCAACAATCTTGACCTCATGCGAGGATCAGACAATAAATGCACCTTGCTTCTCCACAGTAGGAAAGAAAATATCTGATATGTCCCTTGAGGTCAACATGTTGGTAGGTGGTGTTCTGTCTCAGCTGAAGGACATCTCCTTGTCAAGGTCCCCAACACCATGTGAAGACATGTTTGAACGTCTCCAAGGTTCTCCTGAGCGAACCTCTCTAGTAAGTCTAGATTGCAGCACGGCTGCCTCCAAAGGCACTGCATCTTCCCACAGTCTTTCAACAAAGATCCTCCAAAAACTCTCTAGTCATGAGTTCCAAACCAAAGCTGAGAAAGGAGTGAGTGAGGTCCTCTCTAGATCATTTAACATTGTGGAGGAAGGCACAACAGATAAGTACCTCCAGTCTGTATCTACATCCACCACATCTACTGATATTATACAAACCATGGTGAAAGACCAGCAGGAGCTCACCCAGACCACCCAATCATCTGACATGGTATCTGGAACCTCCCTGCTCACCACTGGACAGGTTTTTGAGAAAAGGATCTGGTCTGTTGCTCGTAACATCTACTACAGTCTGGAAAGTAAGATTACGGAGTTTCTCAGAAAAGATCTTCAAAGATCAGACACAACACTTGGTTCAATCCAAATCTTTACATATCAAAGCAGTCCTGCATCACAAAGAGCAAGTCTCGGCCATCTTGAGGTCAACCAGAGCAGTGTTACACCTGGTGGAAACGATGCCTGTGTGGACATTCCGCACAAATTACTATCTAAAACCACTGAGCTCTCAGGATCCATGCTGGAGGATATTGACACGATCCGTTGTAGGAGTGCTGACAGCCAAAATACAAGAAATACCTCTTCACGCTCCTCCATCTCTCTAACACCTACTTCAAAATTAAGGCAGTCGAAATGGCACTTTGCCTTACCCGGGACTCCCATCCCCACTGAGTTTCCTGCTCAGATTGACTTTCCCATTGTTAGAAACACAATCATTGAGGACTTCTTTCACACAGAGGACTTACTTCCTGCAACCTTTGTGGACCAAGTCAGGCAAGCTGCTGGGGTGGTAGTGGACATTATGGTGGAAAGTGTTGAGAACACACAGGAAGATGGACAGGGTGCTTCTCATCTTGACAACCTCCGATCTGCTGTTAGGAAATTGAGAAAAATCATTTCCACTTGGACCATCCACATTTTCAGTCATGAATTGGTGGATAAAGTGATAGCCCTTCAGGACAGCCACAGCACTCCACAGGTCTTAACATTGGAAGCAGCCAAAAGTGCTTCAGACTCCATTCTTTCAAGGCTGAAATGGGGAAAGGAACAATGTGCCATATCCAAGGAGCTCTCCTCTCAGCTTCTCCAGATATTTGCTGAAGAGACAGTGAAGGGCTTCCTGAGACAGTGGTCAGATGAGTATGAAAATATAAATTTTGATGTTTCAGTCCAGAATGATCCAAAGACTTCTACTTGCATGGTCATTCTTCAAATGATCACCAAAGCCACTGCTAAATGTTATTTTGAGTCCACTACCAGTGTGGCCACCAGTGACGTTGTAGAAGGCGTGTTTGATTTGGAAAGGGATACCATCAGCAGTACTGGAGAGCAGGTCCTCACCTTTAACACAAAGGTATAGTACACATACATCTTTCATGAATAACACTGCTGTTGACCTTTTGTGAGATATATGATTCTTTGTGTCATGGCATTGCACTGCTTCTTTGCAATTGTTATGCTGTACTTTAAGATATCGAAAAAATGTCAGTTTGTTTTAATGTGCCTTTTCCCACCAACTAGGGTTCCAAGAAAGTTAGTAAGAACCTCTGTCCTCAAGAGTCTCTGGAGTACCAGCCTCAGAACATTTCCCCTACTGTGTACTTTACAGGTAAGCCCTGCTGCTGTTTAGGCTGCTGCTCAGTCAAGACTGAGACATTATCCCTTTGAGTTGTTACCTATGACATACTGTACTGTGGGCTGGGTGGTAGCCTAGTGGGTTAAGAGGTTGGGCCAGTAACCGATAGGTTGCTGGTTCAGAATCCCCAAGTTCACGAGGCAAAATCTGTCAATGTGCTCTTGAGCAAGGCACTTAATCCTAATTGCTCCTTGTAAGTCTCTCTAGATAAGAGTGTCTGATAAATGAGTAAAAATGTAAATTGATGGCATGCTGGATGGTCTTTTGTTGCAGAGACGATGACAACATCTCATGGCTCCTTTTCTCCAGAGGGAATTTATGATATCGCATCGTCCTTCCCACTTGAAGAGAAGAGTCGCAAACCCTCCCTTTTCACCAGATTGTCTAGATCCATCACGAAAGGCTTTCTCAGCCCATTCAAATCTTCAAGGAAAACCAAATTATTTAAATAAATTCCTCATTATAAACAACGAGAGCATTCATTTGTTCAGATGAGAATCTAATCGTATTGGTCACATACGCAGAAAACAACTGTGAGATCCTTTATTACGAGCACATTCCCAACAATGCAGAGTTAAAAAAGTAAGAAAATATTTTCTAAATAGTAACACAATAACAATAACAAGGCTATATACAAGGAGTACCAGTACCGAGTCAATGTGCATGGGTGCGAGGTAGTTGAGGTAATACAGTATGTACATGTAGGTAAGGGTAAAAGTGACTAGGCAATCAGGATAGATAATAAACACAGTAGCAGCAGCTAGTGTGAAAGTCGGTCAGTGTCACAGTGAATGTGTGGGTAGAGTGTAGTGAGTGTGCATCGAGCCAATTCAAGAGAGTCAGTGGAAAACAATTAGAAAAATACATCAGTAACAAAGGGGGTCAATGCAAATAGTGCAGGTGGCCATTTAATTAACATTCAGCAGTCTGATGACTTGGGGGTAGAAGCTGTTCAGCAGTCTAATGACTTGGGGGTAGAAGCTGTTCAGCAGTCTAACGACTTGGGGGTAGAAGCTGTTCAGCAGTTTTATGAGTTGGGGGTAGAAGCTGTTCAGCAGTCTAATGACTTGGGGGTAGAAGCTGTTCAGCAGTCTAATGACTTGGGGGTAGAAGCTGTTCAGCAGTCTAATGACTTGGGGGTAGAAGCTATTCAGCAGTCTAATGACTTGGGGCTGTTCAGCAGTCTAATGACTTGGGGGTAGAAGCTGTTCAGCAGTCGTATGGCTTGGGGGTAGAAGCTGTTCAGCAGTCTAATGACCAGGATCCTGGTGTCTACCCAATGTGCTGAGCACTCCTCCTGGCCAGAGTCCGCGCTACATTCAGCTGCTACAACCATGGTCTCTTTGTGAAGGCACTGTTAGAGAGTCAATCAACCAGAACAAGGTTAGGAGACCAAATCTGTGTCCTAGCATTGTGAAATACTGTATATGTAATGGCCTCAATACATTAATGAAGCGCCCTTACATCCTATCCTCTCCCCATACGGAAACAACTTGTTAGGGTGAACCAATAAGACACTATATACCTTCTAAGCATGATAGTTGGCTCATGATTTGTTTCAGGACTTGTTAGGGTAAACCAATAACAGCTTCTAACCCCAAGTCATAAGACTGCTGAACAATTAATCAAATGGCCACCGGACAAGTTCAACTGTTTTATTATTTGTTACTTTAGTTTATTGGGTAAATATTCTCTTAACTCTTCTTGAACTGCACTGTTTGTTAAGGGCTTGTAAGTAAAGTATTTCACGGAAAGATCTACACTTGTTGTATTCAGCGCATGTGACAAATAAAGTTTGAGTTGATTTGATTTGACTATGTACCTTCTAAGCATGATGGTTGGCTCATGATTTGTTTGTACTGAAATCTATTCAGGGAGGATAAGGGTATATCATAGGCAGTGATGTAGTGGTAAAACCATTGACTGGTAAATGCTGATTGCCGTTCAGGATTAAAGAAGTAACGCTCCCTCTACTTTCAATGCATCTTCCACAAAAGGTGGGTAAATGCTTGAACAAAATAAAATAAAAAGTGTGTAAACAGCTTTTACATGTGTTCCCACCACCACTGATTATAGGAGGATTCTTCTGACAGTATTCACACCTTTCATAAGAAACCTCCAGAGAAATATTCATATTCACTGTAGCTGTCATTTAAACTTGGACTAACCTGGCCAAGGCCAAACAGTATATGGCGTTTTCTCTGGGTGTGCGGTCACAGTGGAGAGAAAAGGCCTCCAGTGAGGTGGTGAGTATCTGGGCGGAGTTTGGCGAGGCAAACACAGGTCTGAGATTGGTGTCTCTGGAAATGGGTGGGAGCGGGACTCTGCTCCTCCATTGGTTGCTGTTCTGATCCCCACTCTCATCCTCCTCACATCCCTTCCCTCCACATCCCCTCTTCTTCTCTCTTTCATCCCTCGTGGCCACAGGGTGTAGCTTCGATAGTTGAAGAGGTTTATCCTGGGATGCCAGGGAGCGGAGCGGGCAGGATACATGAGATGGGCAGTTGATGGGGGTCAAACGTCGAGAGGCTGTGGACATCACCCTGATACCCGCCTTGGCCTCACTCCTCCTGGGCTTGGAGGACATCTTGGGGAGGGTGAAGCCGTCCACCAGGGCCGTGTCGCCCACCCTGGTCCTGAACGGAGCCGTGTTGAGGCCCATGCAGTGCCTGGATGCTGCCCTCCTCTGCCCCAGCCTCACCCAGCCCTTTATCTGGAGGTATGTCCGCATGGGCAGGGCCATACCTGGGAGGACCACCACAGAGCACAGCTTGGTGGCCAGGTGACGCACACACTCTCTGTGGCCGTACTGGAGGGCGATCCTCAGGGGGTCACGACCCTGGGGATCCTGACAGGCAAGGGTCAGAACGCTGCTGGCGATAAAGAGTTTGAGGATGGTGAGCTGGCCGCGCTCGATGGAGGCGACAGCGGGACACTTGGTGACGTCGGGGTGGGCCGTCTGGTGGCACCACTCACGGTAAGGGTGAACCCCCACCGGCTCAATGACACGCACCCCCCTCTCCAGCAGCCAGCCGGCCAGGTCCAGGTGGCCCAGAGAAGCAGCGATGTAGAGTGCCACCCGGAGCTGGAACCTGGAATAATACAGAATCAATGTATTTATAACACGTTTCAAGTTTTTTTTGTCAAGTTCACAAGATACAGTGGGGTATAAAACAGTACAGTAAAAAGCTTACTTGCAAACTCTTTCCCACAATGCAGTATTAAATATCAGGGTAAGAGAAAAAATATATGAAGGAAAAAACACGAGAATATAAGCTACATACAGGGTCAGTACCATTATTGTAAGCTATATACAGGGTCAGTACTATCATTGTAAGCTATATACAGGGTCAGTACTATCATTGTAAGCTATATACAGGGTCAGTACTATCATTGTAAGCTACATACAGGGTCAGTACTATCATTGTAAGCTATATACAGGGTCAGTACTATCATTGTAAGCTATATACAGGGTCAGTACTATCATTGTAAGCTATATACAGGGTCAGTACAATTATTGTAAGCTATATACAGGGTCAGTACTATCATTGTAAGCTACAGTGCCTTGCGAAAGTATTCGGCCCCCTTGAACTTTGCGACCTTTTGCCACATTTCAGGCTTCAAGCATAAAGATATAAAACTGTATTTTTTTGTGAAGAATCAACAACAAGTGGGACACAATCATGAAGTGGAACGACATTTATTGGATATTTCAAACTTTTTTAACAAATCAAAAACTGAAAAATTGGGCGTGCAAAATTATTCAGCCCCCTTAAGTTAATACTTTGTAGCGCCACCTTTTGCTGCGATTACAGCTGTACGTCGCTTGGGGTATGTCTATCAGTTTTGCACATCGAGAGACCGACATTTTTTCCCATTCCTCCTTGCAAAACAGCTCGAGCTCAGTGAGGTTGGATGGAGAGCATTTGTGAACAGCAGTTTTCAGTTCTTTCCACAGATTCTCGATTGGATTCAGGTCTGGACTTTGACTTGGCCATTCTAACACCTGGATATGTTTATTTTTGAACCATTCCATTGTAGATTTTGCTTTATGTTTTGGATCATTGTCTTGTTGGAAGACTAATCTCCGTCCCAGTCTCAGGTCTTTTGCAGACTCCATCAGGTTTTCTTCCAGAATGGTCCTGTATTTGCCTCCATCCATCTTCCCATCAATTTTAACCCTCTTCCCTGTCCCTGCTGAAGAAAAACAGGCCCAAACCATGATGCTGCCACCACCATGTTTGACAGTGGGGATGGTGTGTTCAGGGTGATGAGCTGTGTTGCTTTTACGCCAAACATAACGTTTTGCATTGTTGCCAAAAAGTTCAATTTTGGTTTCATCTGACCAGAGCACCTTCTTCCACATGTTTGGTGTGTCTCCCAGGTGGCTTGTGGCTAAATTTAAACAACACTTTTTATGGATATCTTTAAGAAATGGCTTTCTTCTTGCCACTCTTCCATAAAGGCCAGATTTGTGCAATATACGACTGAGTGTTGTCCTATGGACAGAGTCTCCCACCTCAGCTGTAGATCTCTGCAGTTCATCCAGGGTGATCATGGGCCTCTTGGCTGCATCTCTGATCAGTCTTCTCCTTGTATGAGCTGAAAGTTTAGAGGGACGGCCAGGTCTTGGTAGATTTGCAGTGGTCTGATACTCCTTCCATTTCAATATTATCGCTTGCACAGTGCTCCTTGGGATGTTTAAAGCTTGGGAAATCTTTTTGTATCCAAATCCGGCTTTAAACTTCTTCACAACAGTATCTCGGACCTGCCTGGTGTGTTCCTTGTTCTTCATGATGCTCTCTGCGCTTTTAACGGACCTCTGAGACTATCACAGTGCAGGTGCATTTATACGGAGACTTGATTACACACAGGTGGATTGTATTTATCATCATTAGTCATTTAGGTCAACATTGGATCATTCAGAGATCCTCACTGAACTTCTGGAGAGAGTTTGCTGCACTGAAAGTAAAGGGGCTGAATAATTTTGCACGCCCAATTTTTCAGTTTTTGATTTGTTAAAAAAGTTTGAAATATCCAATAAATGTCGTTCCACTTCATGATTGTGTCCCACTTGTTGTTGATTCTTCACCAAAAAATACAGTTTTATATCTTTATGTTTGAAGCCTGAAATGTGGCAAAAGGTCGCAAAGTTCAAGGGGGCCGAATACTTTCGTAAGGCACTGTCTATACAGGGTCAGTACTATCATTGTAAGCTATATACAGGGTCAGTACTATCATTGTAAGCTATATACAGGGTCAGTACCATCACTGTTGATAGTAAGTCTATCATACAGTTCAGTGTGTAGATGTGTATTCTGACCTCATCACAGGTCTCTCCCTAGACAGGTGTCGTTGGACGGTCAGTCTGTGTCCCAGGAAGCAGCCTCTGAGGAACTCCGCCCACCCATCCCAGGTGTCCAACCGTAGAGTAGCCCCTGGGAGACAGAGACACATGCAGGTTGTCCTCCTGGTTGCCATGAACCAAGAATGTGTTCCATACAGTCCATTTGTCTCTGTGTTACATCCATAAGGTGTTGAGCCAGAGGACCATTGATCTCCTGCACAAGGAAGGCCATACCCAGGTCAATGGCGTAGTCGTGCAGCCGGTTGCAGTCGTAGAGTTGCAGGCCGGTGGGAGAGCTCAGTCTGAAGGAGCTGACGGGAAGCCCACACTGCTGGGACACCAGGGTCATGAGCCTGGCCACAGACGTACTCAGGAGAAACACAGTGCCCGAGACTGAGAGGGTCTCCCCCGTCACGGCACTGAACACACGCACCACCGGCTCCCGCTGAAGTATAAGACCATGGACATACAGTAAATTCACTTGTTTTACATAAATACCTATGTTGTGTTTATACACCGAGTAAACAAAACATTATGAACACCTGTTCTTTCCATGACAAAGACTGACCAGGTGAATCCAGGTGAAAGCTATGATTCCTGAATGATGTCACTTGTTAAATCCACTTCAGTGTAGATGAAGGGGAGCGGACAGGTTAAAGAAGGATTTTTAAGCCTTGAGACAATTGAGGCATAGATTGTGTATGTGTGCCATTCAGACGGTGAATGGGCAAGACAAAATATTTAAGTGCCTTTGAACGGGGTAGTAGGTGCCAGGTGCACCGGTTTGTGTCAAGAACTGCAATGCTGCTGGGGTTTTTCACACTCAACAGTTTCCTGTGTGTATCATGAATGGTCCACCACCCAAAGAACATCCAGCCAACTTGGCACAACTGTTGGAAGCATTGGAGTCAACATGGGCCAGCATCCCTGGGGAACGCTTTCAAACACCTTGTAGAGTCCATGCCCCAACGAATTGAGGCTGTTCTGATGGCAGAAGGCGGGGTGCAACTCAATATTAGGAAGGTGTTTCTAATGTTTGGTACACTCAGTATATATAATTACAGGGGTAAGATGAAGTGGCTCCTTTGCACTGATCTTAGGTCTGGTTTGTGTTTTTACTGCTAATGGTAAAGGTTAGGATTTGGTGAGAGTAAACTGATCCTAGATCTGTGCCCAAGGGTAATTTCTATCCAGAGACAAATCAAAGGTCCATGCTATTTAAACTTAGAATCTACCACCATCTCGTGGCTCAAATTTGGAACAACATTTTCTAATTCATGTGCTGTACTGAGTTTTGTTCTATCACATTGAACACGAATCTGGGTGCAGATTAATTTGTTAACAGAAATATTATGAAAATGTATTTCAATGACCCCAAAGGGCCTCTTCTTCTCCTACTATACGGCCTGCTGTGCTCTACTGTACTCTACTGTACTCTGTCTACTGTACTCTGTCTGCTGTACTCTGCTGTACTCTGTCTGCTCTACTGTACTATACACCACTGGGTATACAGACTCTACAGATACTGTTAGCGAACACCAGACTGAGGTCGAGGCGATTACATGGGGAAAAGGTTTATGACTGTAAGGGTGTTTGGTACAAAGGCAACACTACATCGGGCCACATTTCAGCTCTATCCCAGGTCAACCATACAATACTATAGATTTCCACTCTAGTCAACCAGCGAGAAGGAGAGACAGACAGAAGGTCTGGCTTTGACTATGTCAATGATGGGATGTGTAAGTAAGGAACACAAATAAACATTATTCTGATGGTTAAATGTGTACTTAGATACATAACCACTCTCCTCTGTTAGCAAATCTTCCACAGAACTTTGTGGAACAGAGTGAGTTCTGTCCCTGTCTGGCTCTGGACATGTACCCAGGGACCTCTGTACAACAACACTTCACACTCACGAAGCAGTGTTCTTACTAACCAATCACTCTACCATAACCATGGTCTCGGTATAAAGCAGTGTCCTTACTAACCAATCACTCTACCATAACCATGGTCTTGGTTGAGCAAGGTCAATATTACTTTAAGTCTCAAGCAGGGTGACCTCAACATACTATATATCACCATACTATACAGTGGGGCAAAAAAGTATTTAGTCAGCCACCAATTGTGCAAGTTCTCCCACTTAAAAAGATGAGAGAGGCTTGTAATTTTCATCATAGGTACACTTCAACTATGACAGACAAAATGAGAAACAAAATCCAGAAAAATCACATTGTAGGATTTTTTATGAATTTATTTGCAAATTATGGTGGAAAATAAGTATTTGGTCACCTACAAACAAGCAAGATTTCTGGCTCTCACAGACCTGAAACTTCTTCTTTAAGAGGCTCCTCTGTCCTCCACCCGTTACCTGTATTAATGGCACCTGTTTGAATGAACTAAATCACCTAATCATACTATATAACCATACTATATAACCATACTATATAATCATACTATATAATCATACTATATCACCATACTATATATTACCACACTCTATATCACCACACTATATATCACCATGCTATATATATCACCATACTATATATCACCACACTATATCTGAAACACTTTATGTTAATGATAGTATGAAGCTGTTTCAAGCAATAGCCAGCTCACTTTGATATGCATTTTCAAGCACGGGTAGAAACAGCTAGGTGTTCGGCTGGTACCTTCAGCAGGCAGCAGATGGCACTGCTAGGGGTTATGCCAACGTCTGTCAGGACCCAGCTGTCCCGAAGGATGGCACCAGCATAGCTCAGCTCCCGGAAGTGCCTCACCTACTTGTCGTCTGACAGTTGCACGTGGAAGTAATCCTGCCAGAGGAAGAAGATTGGAAACACAATGAGCCGTAATTGAGTGTCCCATACAATCAGAGTGAGAGGGCTCAACACTGATGGAGCCGTAATGGAGGGTGTTCCACCCAGACAGATGTCAATGTTTACCATACAATAATTGTAAACGTGTCCAATTGTGTACAATTAAGAAATAAGGCCCAAGGAGGTGTGGTATATGGCCAATATACCACGGCCAAGGGCTGTTCTTAGGCACAACGCAACGCGGAGGTATATTGGCCATAAACCACAAACCCCCAAGGTGACTTCTTTTTTTCTCTTCAATTTAGTGTTATCCAATTGGTAGTTACAATCTTGTCCCATTGCTACAACTCCCCTATGGACTTGGGTGCACACATATAGAAGGTGCAAACATGGAGAACATTTTTAGTAGCCTAGGGTCCGGGAAAGTGTTGGCCTTTTTAAAACCGCATTTCGTGCAATTCTACATAATTTTACATGACTGGAGACTTTGGGATTATCTTTTTTAAATCCGCAGAAATGATCGAAATGGCAGGCTACTTTGACACTGGCAAACTTAATACTGAGATCAATAAAAACGACCTTGTCTTGAATCCATCAATAGCCTACAGGCCTAGGTTTGTGGAGAAACATATAGTAGGCTACAATATGAGGAGGAAATTAGTCCTAAAAATGCTTTCCAGTTTCACTGACTCACCCAATGATACGCAGCTCACTCGCTGGAGATTGTCGATGCGCTCGTGTCAAAAGCCTATCTCTCCCTCTCTCTGTTTTGTAAAAACAATGTTTGGGAGTTGATCAAATATTTTGGTAGTCTACAGCGTAGTCTTATCTTTTCAGCAAGAGTCATTGCTTTTCAACCTGTGTTTTCCCTCGATTGTATTTGAAATATTGCAAAAGGCCTGTTTTGTCTGCGTGCTGTTTTTTCACTGACAGATTTGCCTCGCGTTCCCGACTGTAGGCTATTCTTTGTTATTGGGCTACAATCCGCAGCTAGGCTATTTTAAAAAGAAGCTATTGGTCCTCTGTATGTAAATTATAGGGCTTCTCATGACGTATTAGGCTATTCTGAATGATTTAATTTATTTCTGAAGAGACAGCAGTAATTGCGTAACTTTAGAAAATTCCTCCAGAACCCTTCATGCAGCTATGATTCTATAAGGAAACAAATGATGAAGTGCAACTCTGGAGAGATGAGTGGGCAGGATAATTGACGAAGAGGCAACTCGAATGAACTTTGATCGCTTTTATTATAATTGTTACATAGCAAAAAGTGAAAATGATTTTTCATGGCACGAGAGGTACCTGGATTCGGCCAAATAGGTTCCGGAATAAAACAGTAGGAACGGTGCCGGATCCTGTTCTGGCATGATCCTGCTCAAATTAAGCACTGATTTGAAGTACCTAGGCCTCTACCTGCTGAGTACAAAGATTATTAAACTAGATTCAGTGGGCTTGTCATTCACAGTACTGATGAAAAATCAAGTACAGTTGATCTAAATGTGGGTATACGAGGCCATCTAGTGGTCACCGGATTTAAAAAAAATCCATGCAAGCTATCTTTGCACTAGCATGCGATGTCATATATTTGACGCAGGTATTTATTATTCAACAAGGATAGTCATTGACCCGGACAAAATATAATTGTATGAGCTATGCCTCTGTGTACCGGTGTTGTTGCACCCCTCTACTGTCTGACTTGGTGGGGCGATCTCGTTCTGCATGCCTGCCTCACTTATATTCGTATTCATATGTGTCGTCATGCATTTGTGCATGCACGCTTTTAACGGTCATATCCGTCTTGCTAGCTAACTTAGCTAGCTCATCAACCAGTATTTTATTCGCTTTTTCTGCACGATAGCACTTATTAAAGCCTTGAAACTCATAGGGACCTCACTGTTGCCACGGGTCATCGAGCTGGCCCTTATTTGGCAGCAGGGTTGCATCGGTTTCCACTGGTTTTGACAGCTTGTTAGGCTGGCTAGCTAGGTAGCTAATTCGCTAACGCGAACTGTTTATCACGTAGCAGCCTATGCTGACTAGCGTCGCTAGCAACTAGCTAACATAGATAAAGTTTAGTCGTGGGTCCACAAAATCAAACAAATGGTACTGACCTGATGACAAAATCATATTTCGAAAATGTAGTAGCTATTTATGTTGTTGTTGTTTAATGACATTGCAAATATAATAATTTTTGACATTTAACTATCGGTATGTATCTAATCCGGTTTCGGCATGAGAAAAGTATTAATCGCAAATTCCAGCACTAACGGATACCGGGAAATAGAAATAAGAGAACCGGTCACGAATGCGGAGCCACGCCCTAAAATATCATGTGACCACAAGGCGTTTGTGACACATTCATGCGTTCCAATTTTGTCATAATTGTCTGTAGGTTCTAAATTGCTTATGAGCTTGGCTGCCCTTCAGAAAGTAGCTGATTCTTGTACTCTACAGCTGTATTTTCCTACAGTTAATAATAATACTAGCAACAAAACAGATTTCATTCCTTAAAATGATATTGCCAGATGGAAGAAAATAATAAGGTAGGCCTAAACTGTAATAAGATATACCTTAAAGACTGCTTGTGTTTAATCCTGAATCCAGTTGCCCCTCTTGTACTGGGATAAAACAATAGGCAAGCCATGAACCTTATGGAGGAGTACATGTGTTTTGCAGACACACCTCGGTAGTGGAGATAATGGGGTATATGCAGACACACTTTAGGGCTGGTGGGCTGCATATATATTGGTAAAATATAAAGTGTGTGTGTGTGGGGGGGGGGGGGGGGGGGGGGCGTAGTGGATATAATGGGGTATAGGCCTAACTGTTGTTTTGAGGGTGAAACTTAAATCACAGGATGATGTCATCATTGTAAACTAAATTCAGCATAGCCAAACCTTGTATAAAATAGGTTGAATTTGTACCTTTGAAACCATGTCAGATTTTCAACATTATATACACTTTCAGAAAAAAACAATAGGCAGCACCTCAGCCCGGGATCGAACCCCATCCAGGGTTTTAACTACACCCAGCCCTGCTTAGCTTTAATATGTCACTGACTACTACCAATATGCTATTGTGAGAATGATTATTGAGAGATCTCTTAATAACAAAATATATTCAGTGTTAATATCGAAGTCATTCTAAGGGGTAGGTTTGACAAAGCAAATGAGTGAGTGAGTCTTTGACATGAAGACAGTGGTTAGATTCTGCCATTGGGACTGCTCTGATGTTGTTTCCATTCTCTCCTGGTTATGACCATAGAGCCTTGTCCCAGTCTCTAGACCTGCCTGTCTGTGTGATGGATGACCACCTGACCTCTGAAGCTGTCAATGAGATGGTAAGTTGACCTTGTCATTTCATATTACAACATTAATCCAATAAAATGTTATAGTGATGCTATCATTGGCAATGTTGACGTACCACAACCATCTCTGTTGTGTTGCAGTTGTTTAATTGGCCCAACGTTGCCAATGCTCCTCCACTCTTTAACAGTTAATAATAATTTCAGTATGATATTTGTTGTATATAATGTTTTATTATTTGCAATATAATTACATTTCTACCAGGATCAGAGCAATTCTACCAGGAGCAGAGCAACCTCAGTGATGGAAACCACAGAAGAGGGGAAGCTCAACAATGTGGAACATCTGACACTTATGGACTTCCTTCAAAACCTAACTGAGAAGTATGTTCTGTTTTCTTTGGTACTATCACACCTTCAAGGAAATAGGATCAAATTAGAAACTGATCAATCGGGAAAAAAAAATTCATTGCTAGAAAAGTTGTCACATTGCAATTTTGCCAAAACAACTGACACAAAGCAAGTATAACTTCACGATCAGGCAAATAATTAAATAAAAACAATTCTGCCATGCATCCTGATATGACAACATTTATAACAATATTGTTTTCAGGCAATGGAGGGGGATTCGTGAGGGCATGTTTGACATGTTTTGACATGTTGACTATATAATCATACTATATAATCATACTATATCACCATACTATATATTACCACACTCTATATCACCACACTATATATCACCATGCTATATATATCACCATACTATATATCACCACACTATATCTGAAACACTTTATGTTAATGATAGTATGAAGCTGTTTCAAGCAATAGCCAGCTCACTTTGATATGCATTTTCAAGCACGGGTAGAAACAGCTAGGTGTTCGGCTGGTACCTTCAGCAGGCAGCAGATGGCACTGCTAGGGGTTATGCCAACGTCTGTCAGGACCCAGCTGTCCCGAAGGATGGCACCAGCATAGCTCAGCTCCCGGAAGTGCCTCACCTACTTGTCGTCTGACAGTTGCACGTGGAAGTAATCCTGCCAGAGGAAGAAGATTGGAAACACAATGAGCCGTAATTGAGTGTCCCATACAATCAGAGTGAGAGGGCTCAACACTGATGGAGCCGTAATGGAGGGTGTTCCACCCAGACAGATGTCAATGTTTACCATACAATAATTGTAAACGTGTCCAATTGTGTACAATTAAGAAATAAGGCCCAAGGAGGTGTGGTATATGGCCAATATACCACGGCCAAGGGCTGTTCTTAGGCACAACGCAACGCGGAGGTATATTGGCCATAAACCACAAACCCCCAAGGTGACTTCTTTTTTTTCTCTTCAATTTAGTGTTATCCAATTGGTAGTTACAATCTTGTCCCATTGCTACAACTCCCCTATGGACTTGGGTGCACACATATAGAAGGTGCAAACATGGAGAACATTTTTAGTAGCCTAGGGTCCGGGAAAGTGTTGGCCTTTTTAAAACCGCATTTCGTGCAATTCTACATAATTTTACATGACTGGAGACTTTGGGATTATCTTTTTTAAATCCGCAGAAATGATCGAAATGGCAGGCTACTTTGACACTGGCAAACTTAATACTGAGATCAATAAAAACGACCTTGTCTTGAATCCATCAATAGCCTACAGGCCTAGGTTTGTGGAGAAACATATAGTAGGCTACAATATGAGGAGGAAATTAGTCCTAAAAATGCTTTCCAGTTTCACTGACTCACCCAATGATACGCAGCTCACTCGCTGGAGATTGTCGATGCGCTCGTGTCAAAAGCCTATCTCTCCCTCTCTCTGTTTTGTAAAAACAATGTTTGGGAGTTGATCAAATATTTTGGTAGTCTACAGCGTAGTCTTATCTTTTCAGCAAGAGTCATTGCTTTTCAACCTGTGTTTTCCCTCGATTGTATTTGAAATATTGCAAAAGGCCTGTTTTGTCTGCGTGCTGTTTTTTCACTGACAGATTTGCCTCGCGTTCCCGACTGTAGGCTATTCTTTGTTATTGGGCTACAATCCGCAGCTAGGCTATTTTAAAAAGAAGCTATTGGTCCTCTGTATGTAAATTATAGGGCTTCTCATGACGTATTAGGCTATTCTGAATGATTTAATTTATTTCTGAAGAGACAGCAGTAATTGCGTAACTTTAGAAAATTCCTCCAGAACCCTTCATGCAGCTATGATTCTATAAGGAAACAAATGATGAAGTGCAACTCTGGAGAGATGAGTGGGCAGGATAATTGACGAAGAGGCAACTCGAATGAACTTTGATCGCTTTTATTATAATTGTTACATAGCAAAAAGTGAAAATGATTTTTCATGGCACGAGAGGTACCTGGATTCGGCCAAATAGGTTCCGGAATAAAACAGTAGGAACGGTGCCGGATCCTGTTCTGGCATGATCCTGCTCAAATTAAGCACTGATTTGAAGTACCTAGGCCTCTACCTGCTGAGTACAAAGATTATTAAACTAGATTCAGTGGGCTTGTCATTCACAGTACTGATGAAAAATCAAGTACAGTTGATCTAAATGTGGGTATACGAGGCCATCTAGTGGTCACCGGATTTAAAAAAAATCCATGCAAGCTATCTTTGCACTAGCATGCGATGTCATATATTTGACGCAGGTATTTATTATTCAACAAGGATAGTCATTGACCCGGACAAAATATAATTGTATGAGCTATGCCTCTGTGTACCGGTGTTGTTGCACCCCTCTACTGTCTGACTTGGTGGGGCGATCTCGTTCTGCATGCCTGCCTCACTTATATTCGTATTCATATGTGTCGTCATGCATTTGTGCATGCACGCTTTTAACGGTCATATCCGTCTTGCTAGCTAACTTAGCTAGCTCATCAACCAGTATTTTATTCGCTTTTTCTGCACGATAGCACTTATTAAAGCCTTGAAACTCATAGGGACCTCACTGTTGCCACGGGTCATCGAGCTGGCCCTTATTTGGCAGCAGGGTTGCATCGGTTTCCACTGGTTTTGACAGCTTGTTAGGCTGGCTAGCTAGGTAGCTAATTCGCTAACGCGAACTGTTTATCACGTAGCAGCCTATGCTGACTAGCGTCGCTAGCAACTAGCTAACATAGATAAAGTTTAGTCGTGGGTCCACAAAATCAAACAAATGGTACTGACCTGATGACAAAATCATATTTCGAAAATGTAGTAGCTATTTATGTTGTTGTTGTTTAATGACATTGCAAATATAATAATTTTTGACATTTAACTATCGGTATGTATCTAATCCGGTTTCGGCATGAGAAAAGTATTAATCGCAAATTCCAGCACTAACGGATACCGGGAAATAGAAATAAGAGAACCGGTCACGAATGCGGAGCCACGCCCTAAAATATCATGTGACCACAAGGCGTTTGTGACACATTCATGCGTTCCAATTTTGTCATAATTGTCTGTAGGTTCTAAATTGCTTATGAGCTTGGCTGCCCTTCAGAAAGTAGCTGATTCTTGTACTCTACAGCTGTATTTTCCTACAGTTAATAATAATACTAGCAACAAAACAGATTTCATTCCTTAAAATGATATTGCCAGATGGAAGAAAATAATAAGGTAGGCCTAAACTGTAATAAGATATACCTTAAAGACTGCTTGTGTTTAATCCTGAATCCAGTTGCCCCTCTTGTACTGGGATAAAACAATAGGCAAGCCATGAACCTTATGGAGGAGTACATGTGTTTTGCAGACACACCTCGGTAGTGGAGATAATGGGGTATATGCAGACACACTTTAGGGCTGGTGGGCTGCATATATATTGGTAAAATATAAAGTGTGTGTGTGTGGGGGGGGGGGGGGGGGGGCGTAGTGGATATAATGGGGTATAGGCCTAACTGTTGTTTTGAGGGTGAAACTTAAATCACAGGATGATGTCATCATTGTAAACTAAATTCAGCATAGCCAAACCTTGTATAAAATAGGTTGAATTTGTACCTTTGAAACCATGTCAGATTTTCAACATTATATACACTTTCAGAAAAAAACAATAGGCAGCACCTCAGCCCGGGATCGAACCCCATCCAGGGTTTTAACTACACCCAGCCCTGCTTAGCTTTAATATGTCACTGACTACTACCAATATGCTATTGTGAGAATGATTATTGAGAGATCTCTTAATAACAAAATATATTCAGTGTTAATATCGAAGTCATTCTAAGGGGTAGGTTTGACAAAGCAAATGAGTGAGTGAGTCTTTGACATGAAGACAGTGGTTAGATTCTGCCATTGGGACTGCTCTGATGTTGTTTCCATTCTCTCCTGGTTATGACCATAGAGCCTTGTCCCAGTCTCTAGACCTGCCTGTCTGTGTGATGGATGACCACCTGACCTCTGAAGCTGTCAATGAGATGGTAAGTTGACCTTGTCATTTCATATTACAACATTAATCCAATAAAATGTTATAGTGATGCTATCATTGGCAATGTTGACGTACCACAACCATCTCTGTTGTGTTGCAGTTGTTTAATTGGCCCAACGTTGCCAATGCTCCTCCACTCTTTAACAGTTAATAATAATTTCAGTATGATATTTGTTGTATATAATGTTTTATTATTTGCAATATAATTACATTTCTACCAGGATCAGAGCAATTCTACCAGGAGCAGAGCAACCTCAGTGATGGAAACCACAGAAGAGGGGAAGCTCAACAATGTGGAACATCTGACACTTATGGACTTCCTTCAAAACCTAACTGAGAAGTATGTTCTGTTTTCTTTGGTACTATCACACCTTCAAGGAAATAGGATCAAATTAGAAACTGATCAATCGGGAAAAAAAAATTCATTGCTAGAAAAGTTGTCACATTGCAATTTTGCCAAAACAACTGACACAAAGCAAGTATAACTTCACGATCAGGCAAATAATTAAATAAAAACAATTCTGCCATGCATCCTGATATGACAACATTTATAACAATATTGTTTTCAGGCAATGGAGGGGGATTCGTGAGGGCATGTTTGACCCGGTAAGATCATGTTACTGACAATTTAATTAGATTACCATGAAAACCCTGCCTAATGTTTAACCTTGTTCATAAGCTTTTGAAAGACGCACTATGCAACATTTTAAAACACTTCTTCTGTTTCTGGAATACAGCTGACAAAACAACAGCTTGCCGGCTTGTGTCTGAGGATTGTCCAGTTTTTATCGGACAAGCTGATGCAGATCATCATCCCAGGTCTTTACGAACTACTGGGCATCCAAGATGCTGCCTCCTCTCCATTGTCACAGAGATCTCTCACAGCGTCACTCACCAGTCTGTTAGACGATAAGACTAACACCAAGTCCCGCGTGAGATTTACTGAGGCTGGTGTACCTAAGAGGCCAGGCAGTCGAAAGTCGTACAATAGCTTTCGCATCCCGACTCCCTACCCTTCCTCCAACTGTATGGATCAGGAAGAGGAAGAAGAGCAGGAATCACAACTTAAGTCCAAGGAGATTTACCTGACTAAGGGCAGTGGAAGCTACCTGCCCAAGGGGGCCATGAGGTATGTTCTTAAAGGGAAATTTAACAACTTCATATTCATCTAGACAATCTGGACCCTTTCTTTCTAAAATTATCTGCCGAAATTGTTGCCACCCCTATTACTAGCCTGTTCAACCTCTCTTTCGTGTCGTCTGAGATTCCCAAAGATTGGAAAGCAGCTGCGGTCATCCCCCTCTTCAAAGGGGGGGGACACTCTTGACCCAAACTGCTACAGACCTATATCTATCCTACCGTGCCTTTCTAAGGTCTTCGAAAGCCAAGTCAACAAACAGATTACCGACCATTTCGAATCTCACCATACCTTCTCTGCTATGCAATCTGGTTTCAGAGCTGGTCATGGGTGCACCTCAGCCACGCTCAAGGTCCTAAACGATATCTTAACCGCCATCGATAAGAAACATTACTGTGCAGCCGTATTCATTGATCTGGCCAAGGCTTTCGACTCTGTCAATCACCATATCCTCATCGGCAGACTCGACAGCCTTGGTTTCTCAAATGATTGCCTCGCCTGGTTCACCAACTACTTCTCTGATAGAGTTCAGTGTGTCAAATCGGAGGGTCTGCTGTCCGGACCTCTGGCAGTCTCTATGGGGGTGCCACAGGGTTCAATTCTTGGACCGACTCTCTTCTCTGTATACATCAATGAGGTCGCTCTTGCTGCTGGTGAGTCCCTGATCCACCTCTACGCAGACGACACCATTCTGTATACTTCCGGCCCTTCTTTGGACACTGTGTTAACAACCCTCCAGGCAAGCTTCAATGCCATACAACTCTCCTTCCGTGGCCTCCAATTGCTCTTAAATACAAGTAAAACTAAATGCATGCTCTTCAACCGATCGCTACCTGCACCTACCCGCCTGTCCAACATCACTACTCTTGACGGCTCTGACTTAGAATACGTGGACAACTACAAATACTTAGGTGTCTGGTTAGACTGTAAACTCTCCTTCCAGACCCATATCAAACATCTCCAATCCAAAGTTAAATCTAGAATTGGCTTCCTATTTCGCAACAAAGCATCCTTCACTCATGCTGCCAAACATACCCTTGTAAAACTGACCATCCTACCAATCCTCGACTTTGGCGATGTCATTTACAAAATAGCCTCCAATACCCTACTCAACAAATTGGATGCAGTCTATCACAGTGCAATCCGTTTTATCACCAAAGCCCCATATACTACCCACCATTGTGACCTGTACGCTCTCGTTGGCTGGCCCTCGCTTCATACTCGTCGCCAAACCCACTGGCTCCATGTCATCTACAAGACCCTGCTAGGTAAAGTCCCCCCTTATCTCAGCTCGCTGGTCACCATAGCATCTCCCACCTGTAGCACACGCTTCAGCAGGTATATCTCTCTAGTCACCCCCAAAACCAATTCTTTCTTTGGCCGCCTCTCCTTCCAGTTCTCTGCTGCCAATGACTGGAACGAACTACAAAAATCTCTGAAACTGGAAACACTTATCTCCCTCACTAGCTTTAAGCACCAACTGTCAGAGCAGCTCACAGATTACTGCACCTGTACATAGCCCACCTATAATTTAGCCAAAACAACTACCTCTTTCCCAACTGTATTTAATTTTAATTAATTTATTTATTTTGCTCCTTTGCACCCCATTATTTTTATTTCTACTTTGCACATTCTTCCATTGCAAAACTACCATTCCAGTATTTTACTTGCTATATTGTATTTACTTTGCCATCATGGCCTTTTTTGCCTTTACCTCCCTTCTCACCTCATTTGCTCACATTGTATATAGACTTGTTTATACTGCATTATTGACTGTATGTTTGTTTTTACTCCATGTGTAACTCTGTGTCGTTTTATCTGTCGAACTGCTTTGCTTTATCTTGGCCTGGTCGCAATTGTAAATGAGAACTTGTTCTCAACTTGCCTACCTGGTTAAATAAAGGTAAAATAAATAAAATTAAAAATTAAAATCTCCAGCATCACCATATGTGAAAATTACACATTTCCATGCTTTGTAGTAAAAAAAATTGAGAGGGACGTAACTGTTTCCAATAGTGCTAAGAAATTAGTGCTTTTTGAGGCTGGTTTGGTTTCGATTCAAATATTTAAAAAATAATCACGGTTTTGGATACTTTTTTTAGACATTGAATGCACTATGGATTATGTGTGTTGAATGCTGTAACAACACATAATAAAACAATGAATAAAAGTCCCATGATGGTAGTGACTGTCCATTACTGTTTATGACTTATCAACCATCATTTACTTTCTCATATAAAATATTCATTTGATGACTTTATTATTTCATTCCAAGTCATCAACTCATCTCTATAGAGCTGCTGCTTATCCTGTCTGACAAAATCACTATTTTAGTAGTTCTTCTAAGTAAATAAGACCTACTTTTATGACCACTGAACACCAACTGTCAATCACTTAGATCATGTATTTCCAGGTAGAGAATCCTCGCAACACAACTGCTTTTTATCTCTCTCATGCATTCTCTCGTCTCTCCGTCTCAGTCAATGAGGTTTCCGTATCTGCTCCACACAGAGTGGACAAGTAAGTGGGCGTGCAATGGATTATGGGCTTTAATTGCCATATTTTCTGTGCTAAACTATGTAGAATATTGACCTGTTGGAAACTACAACTCCCTACTACATTGCATAGTTCGTGCTTGATCTGATTTATCTCTACAGAAACTGAGCATCGAGCTCACAGAAGAAGAAAAAAATTTACTATATGGAATTCAAATAATTGAGCCGACGTCGGTCAATTAGTTGTTTAAAAACCGAAAAATAACAAAAATGTTGGTTAAATGCTCAGCTCTAGAGTCTAATGACATCATCAGTGTGCATCGTGTGATTTTAACCAATTATGAGTAGGCATTGCCTACTAATTGGTTGATGTCATAGAAAACACTTATCTTCCTCTTTCTTTTTTACTACATATGTAGTCAATATGTAGTATGCTGATGTTGGGGTGGTGCTGGAGATGATGAATATGAAGTTGAAACATTTAGAAATTTCCCTTTAACATTTCTTCAAACTGCCTTGTATTTATGATTGTCCTTGAAGTTATTAGAAGTTACAGTATTTGAAGTTTATAGCAATTTGGATTTTTGTAGAGGATAGATATTGCCAGGATAGATAGATATCTACAGGCCAGTTTCAATACAAATGACTTATACAAAATACATTTTATTGGGCTTTAGAAATTAAACAGTTAGGCTGACATCACACTAAGGTTTTTTCTCAGAGAAACAGCAGTGTTTTCCTCATTGTTTTCAATGGTGCAGATGTATTTGACACACTGAATGTGCATCACAGCCTTACATATTATTTGTTTGACTTTGATGATTTCTGTTGTTTTTTTCCCCAAGGATTCTAACCTCTCTGTCTGATGTGCAGAAGAAAACAACCAACTCTGAGACGCTACAAGTCCTCTTAGGTGTCTCAGAGGACACCCTCGTCACCTGTGTGCAGGACAGCCTGCAAGGTTCTCTCTCCAAACTTGCATGCATGTGCAATTCTCCATCTGGAAGTGCAGGCTCTATGATGCTAACCCCTGCTGTAATGGCAGAGTTGGCTAAAGATGTCAAGTCGGCCTTATCAGTGGTCGTTAAGAGTGCCTCCGCAAGCCAAACCTCTCTAGTGACACCGGTAAGGGGAGACTCACAGACCAAGGTAACTGAGAGCATGGTGAGAGAGCTGGCTGCTAAACTTGAAAAAGTTGACCAAGAGAGCAAGAGTCTAACAGGGCAAGGCATGACCACGATCTCTGACACAATGGTGGCTTTTGTTGACGAGAACGAACAGAATTTGCTGGAAGATCTGAAGGACAAGATCACGTTTTTGGCATCGCATGTTGGCTTCATTGACGATCTTGATGCCCTGATAAGGAAATACGAGAGCAGCTACAATATTGGTGAATCTGGTTCCTCCTGCACGCTCACGTCTAAGAGCATCCAAAAACTCTCCAGCAGTGAGTTTCAAACATCAGCAATACAAGCAGTGAGTGGAGTTCTTGCCAAAAAAGTCAGTAGTTTGAGCTTTCCTAGTTCAGTCGTTCAGTCTGAGTTAACAGGTGCTGTATCAGGTCAAACATTGTCTGGCATTGTAAAGACAGAGTCAATTCACCCAGTGGGCTCAGCAGCGTCAGTAGTTGTTAAGACTTTCGTGTCAGATATGAAGTCCTTGGCTGAATCTGAAGAGAGTCCCCAACAGAAGAGTGCCTGGTCTGCTGCTGTTCACATTTACCACAGCATCCAAAACAACTTGAAAGATTATTTGGGCAAGCTTCAGCGATGTGCCTTAAAGAGCATTGTCACATATGATGATAACATCACAAATGCTGAGTTTAAGGAGACAGTTCCACTTCCTTGCTTAAACATGAAATATAGGCCCAGTAAGAGTGAGCCTCAGTTGCCAGAGTCCACTGGTGCAGTTACTTTACAAAGAGGCCTAAGTGAGAGATCAAAACTTCTTTGGGCACACACTGAGTCAGAAGAAAGCAAGCTCCTTCTGACAACTTGCACCAAAGAAGTAATCTCAGAGCTTCTGGTCTTGTACAACACTGAGATGTCAAAGGAGGACCCCCTGTACACTGTTGGAGAAAAAGGATCAGGCTTCTCTATTGAGAGAGAGAAATTTGTAGAGGGTGTTCTGGCTCAGCTTGGGGATATCTCCCATTCCAGGTCCTCATCACCAATAGTTTGTGAGTTCTCCTGTCAAAATGAGGACAGCAGAAGTAAGGCCACAGCTTCTTTGACCAGTCTGTTAGATTGTATTAGAAAACTCTCAAGTGAGGAATTCAAGAGAGACACCACTCAAGCAGTGAGTGAGTTCCTAGTTAAAAAGTCCACCAGTAGCTTAACTAGTGCACAGCCTGCTTATTCTGTAGCATCCAGGTCTTGTTCCGTTCAAAACCAGAGAACCTTGTCAAAGCATATTTGTGCGGATTCTGCTGCCTTTGGCATCATTGACACATTTGTGGAAGACCTGCAGAGCTTGGCGCAACCTGCAGAAGTAGAGGAGAGAGAACCTGACCTCCAGGAAAATGTACAAAAGCGAAAGAGCAGGATCTGGTCTGCTACCACTAGTTTATATAAAAATATTAGGAAGATATTAAAGGGCTTCACCATTCACCGGCGGAGGTCAGACGTGCAGAGAAGAATGTCTAGCCATACACCCACAGAGGACTCTGGACATCTTGTGACTAAGGAGTACCTTGGTTTGGCAAGCCAGAACTTGACGCAAGCTAGTAAGAGTGTGCCTCACTTGCCCAGTTTGAACCAGGAAGTGACTCTACACATGGGTGTCAGCGAGAGTTCAAAACTTCTCTGGATTGAAACAGACGAGGGTCTAATGAACAATAGTACCAAACAGGTCATTTCAACAATCTTGACCTCATGCGAGGATCAGACATCAAATGCACCTTGCTTCTCCACAGTAGGAAAGAAAATATCTGATATGTCCCTTGAGGTCAACATATTGGTAGGTGGTGTTCTGTCTCAGCTGAAGGACATCTCCTTGTCAAGGTCCCCAACACCATGTGAAGACATGTTTGAACGTCTCCAAGGTTCTACTGAGCGAACCTCTCCAGCAAGTCTAGATTGCAGCACGGCTGCCTCCAAAGGCATTGCATCTTCCCACAGTCTTTCAACAAAGAGCCTCCAAAAACTTTCTAGTCATGAGTTCCAAACCAAAGCTGAGAAAGGAGTGAGTGAGGTCCTCTCTAGATCATTTAACATTGTGGAGGAAGGTACAACAGATAAGTACCTCCAGTCTGTATCTACATCCACCACATCTACTGATATTATACAAACCATAGTGAAAGATCTGCAGGAGATCACCCAGACCACCCAATCATCTGACATGGTATCTGGAACCTCCCTGCTCACCACTGGACAGGTTTCTGAGAAAAGAATCTGGTCTGTTGCTCGTAACATCTACTATAGTCTGCAAAGTAAGATTACAGAGTTTCTCAGAAAAGATCTTCAAATGTCAGACACAACACTTGGTTCAATCCAAATATTTACATATCAAAGTAGTCCTGCTTCACAAAGAGCAAGTCTCTGCCATCTTGAGGTCAACCAGAGCAGTTTTACACCTGGTGGAAACGATGCCTGTGTGCACATTCCGCACAAATTACTACCTAAAACCACTAAGCTTTCAGGATCCATGCTGGAGGATATTGGCACGATCCGTTGTAGGAGTGCTGCCAGCCAAAATACAAGAAATACCTCTTCTTCACGCTCCTCCATCTCTCTAACACCTACTTCAAAATCAAAGCAGTCAGAATGGGACATCACCTTGCCCGGTACTCCCATCCCCACTGAATTATCTGCTCAGAGTGACTTTCCCATTGTAAGAAACATAATCATTCAGGACTTGTTTCACACAGAGAACTTATTTCCCCCATCCTTTGTGGACAAAGTCAGGCAAGCTGCTGGGGTGGTAGTGGACGAAATGGTGGAAAGTGTTGAGAACACACAGGAAGATGGACAGGGTGCTTCTCATCCTGACAACCTCCGATCTGCTATTAGGAAATTGAGAAAAATCATTTCCACTGGGACCATCCACATTTTCAGTCATGAATTTGTGGATAAAGTGATAGCCCTTCAGGACAGCCACAGCACTCCACAGGTCTTAACATTGGCAGCAGTCAGAAGTGCTTCAGACTCCATTCTGTCAAGGATGAAATGGGGAACGGAACAATGTGCCATATCCAGGAAGCTCTCCTCCCAGCTTCTCCAGATATTTGCTGAAGAGACAGTGAAGGGCTTCCTAAAACAGTGGTTAGATGAGAATGAAAATATAAACATTGATGTTTCAGTCCAGAATGAACCAAGCACCTCTACTTGCATGGTCTTTCCTATCCAGCTCAATCAGAGCAAGCCAGAGGATAGTGACACAATGAATCAGCTCACGAAGGTCATGGTCAACAAAATGATGGATGCCTTATCAGTTGGCTCAAGTCATCAAATGATCACCAAAGCCAATGCCAAATGTTCTTTTGAGTCCGGTACCAGCATGGCCACCAGTGACATTGTAGGGATGTTGGATTTGGTAAGGGATAGCACCAGCAGTACTGGAGAGCAGATCCCCATCTTCAAGTCCAAGAAAAGCAAGAAAACCATGTTCAGCAAGATATGCTTTAACATAAAGGTATAGTACAAGTACAGATTTTTCATGAATAACACTGCTTTTGAATGTATGAGATATTATTTGTTTATATAATTCAGTATTTTAGCATTGTGTTGCCTTTTTCCAGTTGATATACTGTACTTTAAGATATATAACAGTTTGTTTTAATGTGCATTTTCCCACCAAATAGGGTTCCAAGAAAGTTAGAAAGGACCACTGTCCTCAAAAGTCTATGGAGTACCAGCCTCAGAACACTTCCCCTACTGTGTACTTTACAGGTAAGCCCTGCTGCTGCTCATTCAAGACTAAGATATTATTACTTTAGCGTTCAACTAATTCATTTGGAAAGACATTGCACTCTGCTCTGAATTGTTACCCATGACATACTGGATGGTCTTTCTTTGCAGAGTCGAGGACAAATTCTCATGGCTCCTTTGCTCCAGAGGGAAATGACATCGCATATTCCTTCCCACCTGAAGAGAAGAGTCGCAAACCCTCCCTTTTCACCAGAATGTATAGAGCCATCACTAGAAGCTTCTCCAACCCAAGATAATTTTCCTCATTAAATGAGATTGCATTCATTTGTTGTCATATGTTGACTGTTTTGCTAGCACAGACTGTAATATGTTCTGCGATTCATCCACATGCATTGAGGAGTATACCACCTCAGTCACAGGCTACATCAATAAGTGGATTGACAACGTCGTGCCCACAGTGACCGTATGTACATATCCCCGACAGAAGCCATGGATTACAGGCAACATCCACACCGCGCTAAAGGCTAGAGCTGCTTCTTTCAATGAGCGGGACACTAATCCAGACACTTATATGAAATCCTGCTATGCCCTCAGACTAACCATCAAATAGGCAAAGTGGTTGGTTAGGTCAGGGTGTGACTAGGGTGGGCAATCTAGGTGATCTATTTCTTTGTTTGGACTGGTATGGTTCCCAATCAGAGACAGCTATCTATCGTTGTCTCTGATTGGGGATACCTGGGCATACTTATGAACATTATGTTTGTTTATATTTTGTTGTTTTTTTGGTGTTCATCTAATAAAGTAAGATGTACACTTAACACGCTTCACCTTGGCCTCCTCATTCCGACGACGAGCGTAACACAAAGCGTAAATACAGGACTAAGATTGAATCCTACTACACCGGTTCTGATGCTCGTTGGATGTGGCAAGGCTTGCAAACTATTACGGACAACAAAGGGAAACCCAGCCGCAAGCTGCCCAGTGACACAAGTCTGCCAGACGGGCTAGGTGCCTTTTATGCTCGCTTCAAGGCAAGCAACACTGAGGCATGCATGAGAGCATCAGCTGTTCGGTACAACTGTGATAACACTCTCCGTAGCCAATGAGAGCAAAACCTTTAAAAAGGTCAACATTCACAAGGGGTCAGATGGATTACCAGGACGTGTGCTCCGAGCATGCGCGGACCAACTGGCAAGTGTCTTCACTGACATTTTCAACCTCTGTAATACCTACATGTTTCAAACAGACCACCATAGTCCCTGTGCCCAAGAAAGTGAAGGTAACCTGCCTAAATTACTATTACCCCATAGCCTTTGAAAGGCTGGTCAAGGCTCACATCAACACCATCATCCCAGAAACGCTATATATCCACTTCAATTTGCATACCGCCCCAACAGCTTCACAGATGATGCAATATCAATCGTGATCTATACTGCCCTTTTCCACCTGGTCAAAAGGAACACCTATGTGAGAATGCTGTATATTGACTACAGCTCAGCATTCAACACCACAGTGCCCACAAAGCTCATCACTAAGCTAAGGACCCTGGAACTGAACACCTCCCTCTGCAACTGGATCCTGGACTTCCTGAACGGCCTCCCCCAGGTGGTAAAGGTAGGCAACACCACATCTGCCACACTGATCCTCAACATGGGGGCCCCTCAGGGGTGTGTGCATAGTACCCTCCTGCATGGCCAGCATGACTCCAACACCATCATTCAGTTTGCTGACGACACAACAGGGGTGGGCCTGATCACCGACAATGATGAGACAGCCTATAGGGAGGAGGTCAGAGACCTGGCAGTGTGGTGCCAGAACAACATCCTCTCCCTCAACATGAGCAAAACAAAGGAGATGATCGTGGACTACAGGAAAAGGAGGGCAGAACACTCCCCCATTCACATCAACAGGGCTGTATTGGAGCGGATTGAGAATTAAGTTCCTTGGTGTCCACATCATATTCTCCCTGCTGCCATTCAGATTGGAGCTTGTGACTGTATCTAAATTAATTTACCCCCTGTTTTTTTGCATAAATATGTCTGTAATCAGCATTTATTTGATGTTGGTAGACTAGCATTAGTCTTCACTGACATTTTCAACCTCTGTAATACCTACATGTTTCAAACAGACCACCATAGTCCCTGTGCCCAAGAAAGTGAAGGTAACCTGCCTAAATTACTATTACCCCATAGCCTTTGAAAGGCTGGTCAAGGCTCACATCAACACCATCATCCCAGAAACCCTATATATCCACTTCAATTTGCATACCGCCCCAACAGCTTCACAGATGATGCAATATCTGAGTTTGTACTCTTATTTTTAAGCCACACAAATCTAAATATCCTTGAACATAACTTAATTTTCAAGTTGAAAGAGTGCGCCAAGAATAAATTGTGGGTGAATAAATATTCCGTTTTTAATCAAACTTTTGTAATGCTTTAAACCCTTTCCATCAATTGTCACTCCAGGTATTCTGAACATTGTCTTTTCTATTATGAATGGGATATTTTTCATACCAGTTTGACTGCTCAGACAAGTGTAATAAACTATCATTACGAACGTGAACGTTGACTAACAAAAGTTGAAGTTATACACCTTCAATACTTGTTACCTACATTAAGCCAAGATGGATCTTGAACTTCGATACCATTACATGAAGGGTCAATGGTGAAAACCCTGCAAGCCAGTGATATAGAGACATTAGAAAAGGTTTGTTTTCAGTGGTGCAAAGTACTTAAGTAAAAATGATTTAAATCGTTTTGGGGGTATCTGTACTTTAAGTATTTATATTTTTGACAACTTCAGTACATTCATAAAGGACAAAAATGTACTTTTGACTCCATCCACTTTCCCTGATACACAAAAGTACATTTTGAATGCTTTGTATGACAGGAAAATGGTCCAATTCACACACTTATCAAGAGAACCTCTGATCTGGCAGACTCAATAAACACAAATGCTTAGTTTATAAATTATGTCTAAGTGTTGGAGTGTGCCCCTGGCTATTCTTACATTCAAAAAAAGCAATACAATAGTGTTGTCTGCTTTGCTTAATTTGTAAAATGATTTTTACTTTTGATACTTGAGAATATTTCAAACCAAATACTTCCCAATTAGTATTTTACTGGGCAACTTTCACATTTACTTGAGTCATACTGTTTGTAACTGACTGATTGAGGACTTTTTCCACCACTGTTTGATTTGGACATTTATTTTTTATCAAATGTATTTGACAGGGACAATCTACTGTATTTCTGTAAATGTGCCAGATTTAGCCAGCTGGCTTTGTGATGTAACAAAGGTAGCTGATGATGTAATGAAAACAGACAGTTAAATATGTGTGTGTAGAACTGTTGCACATTTGCTCTGGAAATGAGGACCAAACCTACTCGTCAAAAGGAGTGAATTGCACCTCCAATTGAAGTCAATAATAAGGTATGGAATCATGCCAATACAGTCATTATTTATATAGCTCTGTAGCTTGCAGTATTTTGAAGGAGATAAGCAAGGGAAAATCTGGTTAATATTTCTCACGTGAAAGGAAACATGACCATGCTAACTGAAAAATGCATACATGAATATTGGTCAAATGTACCTACATCTTCCGAAGCGGTGTTGGGCCTACTTGATAATAAAATAAAATAAAGTCACAGACGATGTCCATACATTTGACAACAATACTGAACAGTTGGTGCCCGTTGGTAGTGGTAGGCTTCTGGCTGTGATCTCTGACCACTGTAACAGTGAATAGTGGCAATTTACCCGCGGTGTATAGGCTTGTTTACTAGGCTAACTAGTGCATTGGGGTGGGCTATGTGCAGCATGGGCATACAGGAAACCACTCTAGCCGCTTAACTCACCTTGGCCACGAGCTCTATAGTTTACAGCTATTGCATCACCTACAAGGCATCAACTGAATGTTGAATGTCAGGTATTTTAATTGTCTGTATTGTCTACTTGTTAAATGTTTGTAAAGTCTTCATTTGTAATTGTTTGTAATGTCTTATCAATTGGTGTTGGGCCACAGGAAGATTAGCTAACGTTATAGCGTTAGCTAATGGGGACTCTAGTAAAGATTCACAAGACTGTTCACAGATTCACATTGATCACAGAATCTGATTGATAATCTTAATTCAAAGTGTGAGTTTTTTACTGGACAACCAACACTTGACAGATGGGCTAATCCATAGAAAGAAAATGTGATCTTGGATCTTGAACTCCCCTAGCTACATTTCGACTTAATGTTCAATATTACTAGTGGCACTCTGTCCTTACGAACAGTAAATCATTGGGTCTGACTCTTTTGATTTAATGCAATTTCATCATCGATAGTGAAACAACCACCACATAATCGTCAACTCCCCCCTACAAAACATGAATTTATTTGTGGTTTATCCTCTAGCTATTTGGTAATAGGTGTGATCCTGACTTGGAATGGCCACGAAGTTACACATTGTTTTAGGAAACATGAATTTATTTGTGGTTTATCCTCTTTAGCTATTTGTTATTAGGTGTGATCCTGACTTGGAATGGCCACGAAGTTACACATTGTTTTAGGTCCAGTTAGTTTGGAAGTTGTGGTAAATGGGGGAGTGTGAGCGCGTGTCATGAGATGCTGCAGGTGTTGATATGGGGATGGATAGGCTACCACTGCCTTTAATTACTACGCTCTGCCTGCACCTACCTCAACTGGTACTCTGCTGCCTCGCTGTGGTGAGAGCACTAACACACTGAACATGATGGACAAGGATGCTCCATATAGCCATCCATCACTGTCCAGGCTGATGGATGTAATACAGAATGACAAGATATGGTTTGATATCTCTTCTGAAACTGGGGTGAGGTTATTGAGTTCAGGGTTGTGTAATGGTTGCTTCCATGTCAGTCCTCAAAGATGAAATTGCATAGAATCGAATGAATCACATCCAATGATTTCCCGTTTTGGACATTGTTTTGAAAATGATTCTCCATAGCTGCCATACCTTTGATGTCATAAACTGTTACAGAATTCCCCTTCCTTATTATAAACTCTGATTAAAACTATGGAGTTCATTGGCCTACAACATATGTGTGTGTATTTGCCCTTAAAATGATATTGCTAGATGGAAGAAAATAATAAGATAGGCCTAAACTGTAATAAGATGTACTTGAAAGATACTATAAATAGCAGGAGACATACCTGGGTTCTAGACTGGTATTTAGGGCAAGCATTTTAGGATTATACATATGGTTAGTGTCAACTTCTACTTAATGTTAAAGCTCAGCCATGTTGCTACATGTTTACTCATTGACTTCAAGTAGAGCATTGTTTATGAATCTGAATAAAAGCCTAATAAAAGTGTATCGCCCCCAGCTTGGGCAGCACTGCTACACTGCTTTTTTGGGCTAAAGGTGTTTGTGACACGTGCATGTGTTCCAATGATGTCATAATTGTCTGTAGGTTCTATGTTGCCTATCAACTTGGCTGTCCTTCAGAAAGTAGATAATACTTGTATTTTCAAACGATTAATAAAAATACTAGCAACAAAACAAACTAAATAGATTTAATCCATTAATATGATATTGCCAGATGGAAGAAAATAACAAGGTAGGCCTAAACTGTAATAAGATATATCTTATAGACTGCTTCAGTGCATTTGGAAAGTATTCAGACCCCTTGACTTTTTACACATTTCATTTTTTACGTTACAGCCTTATTCTAAAATGGATTACATACAACATTTTCCTCATCAATCTACACACAATATCCTATAATGACAAAGCAAAAACAGTTTAAACATTTTTGCAATTTAAAACGGAAAAAAACAGAAATACCTTATTTACATAAGTATTCAAAACCTTTGCTATGAGACTCGAAATTGAGCACCGGTGCATCCTGTTTCCCTTGATCATCCTTGAGGTATTTCTACAACATGATTTGAGTCCACCTGTGGTAAATTCAATTGATTGGACATCTATTGGAAAGGCACATACCTACAGTCCCACAGTTGACAGTGCAAAAATCTATTTTAATTCCAGGTTATAAGGCAACAAAATAGGGAAAATGCCAAGGGGGGTGAATACTTTCGCAAGCCACTGTAAATGGTTCAGTTCACATAAACAGTCATTATTTTCAGTTTGAGAGATCATCCCGGGCTTTGCCCCGTCTGCTGTAGCTGAGATGTCCCTGGAGGACATAGAACAACAAGACTATGATGTTTCTGACACTGAGAGAGTCAGGTAAGGCCACTTACACTCTGTCCAGTTAGATATTTGTGTGGAGATTAAGAGAGAGAGACTAATAAGAGAGAACTTGTTATGGGGCAGGTCAGGCGTCATTCATGGAGTCATTTGTAGGGTCAAGTCCCCAGCCAATCTATTTGAACCGCTCATTATTTGTGGCCATGTATTAACTACTAAGTGAGTCTTTGACATGAAGACAGTGGTTAGATTCTGCCATGGGGACCTGCTCTGATGTTGTTTGTGACCATAGAGCCTTGTCCCAGTCTCTAGACCTGCCTGTCTGTGTGATGGATGACCACCTGACCTCTGAAGCTGTCAATGAGATGGTAAGTTGACCTTGTCATTTCATATTACAACATTAATCCAATAAAATGTTATAGTGATGCTATCATTGGCAATGTTGACGTACCACAACCATCTCTGTTGTGTTGCAGTTGTTTAATTGGCCCAACGTTGCCAATGCTCCTCCACTCTTTAACAGTTAATAATAATTTCAGTATGATATTTGTTGTATATGAAGTTGTATTATTTGCAATATAATTACATTTCTACCAGGAGCAGAGCAATTCTACCAGGAGTAGAGCAACCTCAGTGATGGAAACTACAGAAGAGGGGAAGCTCAACAATGTGGAACATCTGACACTTATGGACTTCCTTCAAAACCTAACTGAGAAGTATGTTCTGTTTTCTTTGGTACTATCACACCTTCAAGGAAATAAGATCAAATTAGAAACTGATCAATCGGGGAAAAAAAATTCATTGCTAGAAAAGTTGTCACATTGCAATTTTGCCAAAACAACTGACACAAAGCAAGTATAACTTCACGATCAGGCAAATAATTAAATAAAAACAATTCTGCCACGCATCCTGATATGACAACATTTATAACAATATTGTTTTCAGGCAATGGAGGGGGATTCGTGAGGGCATGTTTGACCCGGTAAGATCATGTTACTGACAATTTAATCAGATTACCATGAAAACTCTGCCTAATGTTTAACCTTGTTCATAAGCTTTTGAAAGACGCACTATGCAACATTTTAAAACACTTCTTCTGTTTCTGGAATACAGCTGACAAAACAACAGCTTGCCGGCTTGTGTCTGAGGATTGTCCAGTTTTTATCGGACAAGCTGATGCAGATCATCATCCCAGGTCTTTACGAACTACTGGGCATCCAAGATGCTGCCTCCTCTCCATTGTCACAGAGATCTCTCACAGCGTCACTCACCAGTCTGTTAGACGATAAGACTAACACCAAGTCCCGCGTAAGATTTACTGAGGCTGGTGTACCTAAGAGGCCAGGCAGTCGAAAGTCTTACAATAGCTTTCGCATCCCGACTCCCTACCCTTCCTCCAACTGTATGGAGCAGGAAGAGGAAGAAGAGCAGGAATCACAACTTAAGTTCAAGGAGATTTACCTGACTAAGGGCAGTGGAAGCTACCTGCCCAAGGGGGCATGAGGTATGTTCTTAAAGGGAAATTTAACAACTTCATATTCATCTCCAGCATCACCATATGTGAAAATTACACATTTCCATGCTTTGTAGTAAAAAAAATATAGAGGGACGTAACTGTTTCCAATAGTGCTGAGAAATTAGTGCTTTTTGAGGTTGGTTTGGTTTCGATTCAAATATTTAAAAAATAATCACGGTTTTGGATTTCAATACTTTTTTTAGACATTGAATGCACTATGGATTATGTGTGTTGAATGCTGTAACAACACATAATAAAACAATGAATAAAAGTCCCATGATGGTAGTGACTGTCCATTACTGTTTATGACTTATCAACCATCATTTACTTTCTCATATAAAATATTCATTTGATGACTTTATTATTTCATTCCAAGTCATTAACTCATCTCTATAGAGCTGCTGCTTATCCTGTCTGACAAAATCACAATTTTAGTAGTTCTTCTAAGTAAATAAGACCTACTTTTATGACCGCTGAACACCGACTGTCAATCACTTAGATCATGTATTTCCAGGTAGAGAATCCTCGCAACGCAACTGCTTTTTATCTCTCTCATGCATTCTCTCGTCTCTCCGTCTCAGTCAATGAGGTTTCCGTATCTGCTCCACACAGAGTGGACAAGCAAGTGGGTGTGCAATAGATTATGGAAATTAATTGCCATATTTTCTGTGCCAAACTATGTAGAATATTGACCTGTTGGAAACTACAACTCCCTACTACATTGCATAGTTCATGCTTGATCTGATTTATCTCTACAGAAACTGAGCATCGAGCTCACAGAAGAAGAAAAAAATTAACTATCTGGAATTCAAATAATTGAGCCGACGTCGGTCAATTAGTTGTTTAAAAACCGAAAAATAACAAAAATGTTGGTTAAATGCTCAGCTCTAGATTGTAATGACATCATCAGTGTGCATCGTGTGATTTTAACCAATTATGAGTAGGCATTTCCTACTAATTGGTTGATGATGTCATAGAAAACACTTATCTTCCTCTTTCTTTTTTACTACAAAACATAGAAATGCCCGTTTTTCACATATGCTGATGTTGGGGTGGTGCTGGAGATGATGAATATGAAGTTGAAACATTTAGAAATTTCCCTTTAACATTTCTTCAAACTGCCTTGTATTTATGATTGTCCTTGAAGTTATTAGAAGTTACAGTATTTGAAGCTTATAGCAATTTGGATTTTGTAGAGGATAGATATTGCCAGGATAGATAGATATCTACAGGCCAGTTTCAATACAAATGACTTATACAAAATACATTTTATTTGGCTTTAGAAATTAAGCAGTTAGGCTGACATCACACTAAGGTTTTTTCTCAGAGAAACAGCAGTGTTTTCCTCATTGTTTTAAATGGTACAGATGTATTTGACACACTGAATGTGCATCACAGCCTTACATATTATTTGTTTGACTGTGATGATTTCTGTTTTCAAGGACTCTAACCTCTCTGTCTGATGTGCAGAAGAAAACAACCAACTCTGAGACGCTACAAGTCCTCTTAGGTGTCTCAGAGGACACCCTCGTCACCTGTGTGCAGGACAGCCTGCAAGGTTCTCTCTCCAAACTTGCATGCATGTCCAATTCTCCATCTGGAAGTGCAGGCTCTCCAAAGATGACCCCTGCTGTAATGGCAGAAGTGATTAAAGATGTCAAGTCGGCCTTATCTGTGGTCGTTAAGAGTGCCTCCGCTAGCCAAACCTCTCAAGTGACACCGGTAAAGGGAGACTCACAGACCAAGGTGACTGAGAGCATGGTGAGAGAGCTGGCTGCAAAACTTGAAAAAGTTGACCAAGAGAGCAAGAGTCTAACAGGGCAAGTCATGACCACAATCTCTGACACAATGGTGGCTTTTGTTGAAGAGAATGAACAGAATTTGCTGGAAGATCTGAAGGACAAGATCACATTTTTGGCATCGCATGTTGGCTTCATTGAGGATCTTGATGCCCTGATAAGGAAATACGAGAGCAGCTACAATATTGGTGAATCTGGTTCCTCCTGCACGCTCACATCTAAGAGCATCCAAAAACTCTCCAGCCGGGAGTTTCAAACATCAGCAATACAAGCAGTGAGTGGAGTTCTTGCCAAACAAGTCAGTAGTTTGAGCTTTCCTAGTTCAGTCATTCAGTCTGAGTTAACAGGTGCTGTATCAGGTCAAACATTGTCTGGCATTTTAAAGACAGAGTCAATTCGCCCAGTGGGCTCAGCAGCGTCAGTAGTTGTTAAGACTTTCGTGTCAGATATGAAGTCCTTGGCTGAATCTGAAGAGAGTCCCCAACAGAAGAGTGCCTGGTCTGCTGCTGTTCACATTTACCACAGCATCCAAAACAGCTTGAAAGATTATTTTGGCAAGCTTCAGAGATTTGCCCTAAAGAGCATTGTCACATCTGATGACAACATCACAAATGCTGAGTTTAAGGAGACAGTTCCACTTCCTTGCTTAGACATGAAATATAGGCCCAGTAAGAGTGAGCCTCAGTTGCCAGAGTCCACTGGTGAAGTTACTTTACAAAGAGGCCTAAGTGAGTGCTCAAAACTTCTTTGGGCACAAACTGAGTCAGAAGAAAGCAAGCTCCTTCTGACAACTTGCACCAAAGAAGTTATCTCAGAGCTTCTGGTCTTGTACAAGACTGAGATGTCAAAGGAGGACCCCCTGTACACTGTTGGAGAAAAAGGATCAGACTTCTCTATTGAGAGACAACAATTTGTAGAGGGCGTTCTGGCTCAGCTTGGGGATATCTCCCATTCCAGGGCCTCATCACCAATAGTATATGAGTTCCCCTGTCAAATTGAGGACAGCAGAAGTAAGGCCACGGCTTCTTTGACCAGTCTGTTAGATTGCATGAAAAAACTCTCAAGTGAGGAATTCAAGAGTGACACCACTCAAGCAGTGAGTGAGTTCCTAGTTAAAAAGTCCACCAGTAGCTTAACTAGTGCACAGCCTGCTTATTCTGTAGCATCCAGGTCTTGTTCCGTTCAAAACCAGAGAACCTTGTCAAAGGATATTTGTGCGGATTCTGCTGCCTTTGGCATCATTGACACATTTGTGGAAGACCTGCAGAGCTTGGCGCAACCTGCAGAAGTAGAGGAGAGAGAACCTGACCTCCAGGAAAATGCACAAAAGCGAAAGAGCAGGATCTGGTCTGCTACCACTAGTTTATATAAAAATATTAAGAAGACATTAAAGGGCTTCACCATTCACCGGCGGAGGTCAGACGTGCAGAGAAGAATGTCTAGCCATACACCCACAGAGGACTCTGGACATCTTGTGACTGAGGAGTACCTTGGTTTGGCAAGCCAGAACTTGACGCAAGCTAGTAAGAGTGTGCCTCACTTGCCCAGTTTGAACCAGGAAGTGACTCTACACATGGGTGTCAGCGAGAGTTCAAAACTTCTCTGGACTGAAACAGACGAGGGTCTAATGAACAATAGTACCAAACAGGTCATTTCAACAATCTTGACCTCATGCGAGGATCAGACAATAAATGCACCTTGCTTCTCCACAGTAGGAAAGAAAATATCTGATATGTCCCTTGAGGTCAACATGTTGGTAGGTGGTGTTCTGTCTCAGCTGAAGGACATCTCCTTGTCAAGGTCCCCAACACCATGTGAAGACATGTTTGAACGTCTCCAAGGTTCTACTGAGCGAACCTCTCCAGTAAGTCTAGATTGCAGCACGGCTGCCTCCAAAGGCATTGCATCTTCCCACAGTCTTTCAACAAAGAGCCTCCAAAAACTCTCTAGTCATGAGTTCCAAACCAAAGCTGAGAAAGGAGTGAGTGAGGTCCTCTCTAGATCATTTAACATTGTGGAGGAAGGCACAACAGATAAGTACCTCCAGTCTGTATCTACATCCACCACATCTACTGATATTATACAAACCATGGTGAAAGACCAGCAGGAGCTCACCCAGACCACCCAATCATCTGACATGGTATCTGGAACCTCCCTGCTCACCACTGGACAGGTTTTTGAGAAAAGGATCTGGTCTGTTGCTCGTAACATCTACTACAGTCTGGAAAGTAAGATTACGGAGTTTCTCAGAAAAGATCTTCAAAGATCAGACACAACACTTGGTTCAATCCAAATCTTTACGTATCAAAGCAGTCCTGCATCACAAAGAGCAAGTCTCGGCCATCTTGAGATCAACCAGAGCAGTGTTACACCTGGAGGAAACGTTGCCTGTGTGGACATTCCGCACAAATTACTACCTAAAACCTCTGAGCTCTCAGGATCCATGCTGGAGGATATTGACACGATCCGTTGTAGGAGTGCTGACAGCCAAAATACAAGAAATACCTCTTCTTCACG
This sequence comes from Oncorhynchus kisutch, assembly GCF_002021735.2. Classification (NCBI taxonomy): domain Eukaryota; kingdom Metazoa; phylum Chordata; class Actinopteri; order Salmoniformes; family Salmonidae; genus Oncorhynchus; species Oncorhynchus kisutch. Next base: position 9,364,401 of record NC_034177.2, read on the forward strand.
CTCCTCCATCTCTCTAACACCTACTTCAAAATTAAGGCAGTCGAAATGGCACTTTGCCTTACCCGGGACTCCCATCCCCACTGAGTTTCCTGCTCAGATTGACTTTCCCATTGTTAGAAACACAATCATTGAGGACTTCTTTCACACAGAGGACTTACTTCCTGTAACCTTTGTGGACAAAGTCAGGCAAGCTGCTGGGGTGGTAGTGGACATTATGGTGGAAAGTGTTGAGAACACACAGGAAGATGGACAGGGTGCTTCTCATCTTGACGACCTCCGATCTGCTGTTAGGAAATTGAGAAAAATAATTTCCACTTGGACCATCCACATTTTCAGTCATGAATTGGTGGATAAAGTGATAGCCCTTCAGGACAGCCACAGCACTCCACAGGTCTTAACATTGGAAGCAGCCAAAAGTGCTTCAGACTCCATTCTTTCAAGGCTGAAATGGGGAAAGGAACAATGTGCCATATCCAAGGAGCTCTCCTCTCAGCTTCTCCAGATATTTGCTGAAGAGACAGTGAAGGGCTTCCTGAGACAGTGGTCAGATGAGTATGAAAACATAAACTTTGATGTTTCAGTCCAGAACGATCCAAAGACTACTACTTGCATGGTCATTCTTCAAATGATCACCAAAGCCACTGCTAAATGTTATTTTGAGTCCACTACCAGTGTGGCCACCAGTGACATTGTAGAAGGCGTGTTTGATTTGGAAAGGGATACCATCAGCAGTACTGGAGAGCAGGTCCTCACCTTTAACACAAAGGTTTAGTACACATACATCTTTCATGAATAACACTGCTGTTGACCTTTTATGAGAAATATGATTCTTTGTGTCATGGCATTGCACTGCTTCTTTGCAATTGATATCCTGTACTTTAAGATATCGAAAAAATTTCAGTTTGTTTTAATGTGCCTTTTCCCACCAACCAGGGTTCCAAGAAAGTTAGTAAGAACCTCTGTCCTCAAGAGTCTCTGGAGTACCAGCCTCAGAACATTTCCCCTACTGTGTACTTTACAGGTAAGCCCTGCTGCTGTTTAGGCTGCTGCTCAGTCAAGACTGAGACATTATCCCTTTACCATTCCACTAATTCATTTGGAAAGACATTGTACTCCTCTGAGTTGTTACCTATGACATACTGTACTGTGGGCTGGGTGGTAGCCTAGTGGGTTAAGAGGTTGGGCCAGTAACCGATAGGTTGCTGGTTCAGAATCCCTGAGTTCACGAGGCAAAATCTGTCAATGTGCTCTTGAGCTAGGCACTTCATCCTAATTGCTCCTGTGTCTGATAAATTAGTTAAAATGTAAATTGATGGCATGCTGGATGGTCTTTCGTTGCAGAGACGATGACAACATCTCATGGCTCCTTTTCTCCAGAGGGAATTTATGATATCGCATCGTCCTTCCCACTTGAAGAGAAGAGTCACAAACCCTCCCTTTTCACCAGATTGTCTAGATCCATCACGAAAGGCTTTCTCAGCCCATTCAAATCTTCAAGGAAAACCAAATTATTTAAATAAATTCCTCATTATAAACAACGAGAGCATTCATTTGTTCAGATGAGAATCTAATCGTATTGGTCACATACGCAGAAAACAACTGTGAGATCCTTTATTACGAGCACATTCCCAACAATGCAGAGTTAAAAAAGTAAGAAAATATTTTCTAAATAGTAACACAATAACAATAACAAGGCTATATACAAGGAGTACCAGTACCGAGTCAATGTGCATGGGTGCGAGGTAGTTGAGGTAATACAGTATGTCCATGTAGGTAAGGGTAAAAGTGACTAGGCAATCAGGATAGATAATAAACACAGTAGCAGCAGCTAGTGTGAAAGTCGGTCAGTGTCACAGTGAATGTGTGGGTAGAGTGTAGTGAGTGTGCATCGAGCCAATTCAAGAGAGTCAGTGGAAAACAATTAGAAAAATACATCAGTAACAAAGGGGGTCAATGCAAATAGTGCAGGTGGCCATTTAATTAACATTCAGCAGTCTGATGACTTGGGGGTAGAAGCTGTTCAGCAGTCTAATGACTTGGGGGTAGAAGCTGTTCAGCAGTCTAACGACTTGGGGGTAGAAGCTGTTCAGCAGTTTTATGAGTTGGGGGTAGAAGCTGTTCAGCAGTCTAATGACTTGGGGGTAGAAGCTGTTCAGCAGTCTAATGACTTGGGGGTAGAAGCTGTTCAGCAGTCTAATGACTTGGGGGTAGAAGCTATTCAGCAGTCTAATGACTTGGGGCTGTTCAGCAGTCTAATGACTTGGGGGTAGAAGCTGTTCAGCAGTCTAATGACCAGGATCCTGGTGTCTACCCAATGTGCTGAGCACTCCTCCTGGCCAGAGTCCGCGCTACATTCAGCTGCTACAACCATGGTCTCTTTGTGAAGGCACTGTTAGAGAGTCAATCAACCAGAACAAGGTTAGGAGACCAAATCTGTGTCCTAGCATTGTGAAATACTGTATATGTAATGGCCTCAATACATTAATGAAGCGCCCTTACATCCTATCCTCTCCCCATACGGAAACAACTTGTTAGGGTGAACCAATAAGACACTATATACCTTCTAAGCATGATAGTTGGCTGATGATTTGTTTCAGGACTTGTTAGGGTAAACCAATAACAGCTTCTAACCCCAAGTCATAAGACTGCTGAACAATTAATCAAATGGCCACCGGACAAGTTCAACTGTTTTATTATTTGTTACTTTAGTTTATTGGGTAAATATTCTCTTAACTCTTCTTGAACTGCACTGTTTGTTAAGGGCTTGTAAGTAAAGTATTTCACGGAAAGATCTACACTTGTTGTATTCAGCGCATGTGACAAATAAAGTTTGAGTTGATTTGATTTGACTATGTACCTTCTAAGCATGATGGTTGGCTCATGATTTGTTTGTACTGAAATCTATTCAGGGAGGATAAGGGTATATCATAGGCAGTGATGTAGTGGTAAAACCATTGACTGGTAAATGCTGATTGCCGTTCAGGATTAAAGAAGTAACGCTCCCTCTACTTTCAATGCATCTTCCACAAAAGGTGGGTAAATGCTTGAACAAAATAAAATAAAAAGTGTGTAAACAGCTTTTACATGTGTTCCCACCACCACTGATTATAGGAGGATTCTTCTGACAGTATTCACACCTTTCATAAGAAACCTCCAGAGAAATATTCATATTCACCGTAGCTGTCATTTAAACTTGGACTAACCTGGCCACGGCCAAACAGTATATGGCGTTTTCTCTGGGTGTGCGGTCACAGTGGAGAGAAAAGGCCTCCAGTGAGGTGGTGAGTATCTGGGCGGAGTTTGGCGAGGCAAACACAGGTCTGAGATTGGTGTCTCTGGAAATGGGTGGGAGCGGGACTCTGCTCCTCCATTGGTTGCTGTTCTGATCCCCACTCTCATCCTCCTCACATCCCTTCCCTCCACATCCCCTCTTCTTCTCTCTTTCATCCCTCGTGGCCACAGGGTGTAGCTTTGGTAGTTGAAGAGGTTTATCCTGGGATGCCAGGGAGCGGAGCGGGCAGGATACATGAGATGGGCAGTTGATGGGGGTCAAACGTCGAGAGGCTGTGGACATCACCCTGATACCCGCCTTGGCCTCACTCCTCCTGGGCTTGGAGGACATCTTGGGGAGGGTGAAGCCGTCCACCAGGGCCGTGTCGCCCACCCTGGTCCTGAACGGAGCCGTGTTGAGGCCCATGCAGTGCCTGGATGCTGCCCTCCTCTGCCCCAGCCTCACCCAGCCCTTTATCTGGAGGTATGTCCGCATGGGCAGGGCCATACCTGGGAGGACCACCACAGAGCACAGCTTGGTGGCCAGGTGATGCACACACTCTCTGTGGCCGTACTGGAGGGCGATCCTCAGGGGGTCACGACCCTGGGGATCCTGACAGGCAAGGGTCAGAACGCTGCTGGCGATAAAGAGTTTGAGGATGGTGAGCTGGCCGCGCTCGATGGAGGCGACAGCGGGACACTTGGTGACGTCGGGGTGGGCCGTCTGGTGGCACCACTCACGGTAAGGGTGAACCCCCACCGGCTCAATGACACGCACCCCCCTCTCCAGCAGCCAGCCGGCCAGGTCCAGGTGGCCCAGAGAAGCAGCGATGTAGAGTGCCACCCGGAGCTGGAACCTGGAATAATACAGAATCAATGTATTTATAACACGTTTCAAGTTTTCTTTGTCAAGTTCACAAGATACAGTGGGGTATAAAACAGTACAGTAAAAAGCTTACTTGCAAACTCTTTCCCACAATGCAGTATTAAATATCAGGGTAAGAGAAAAAATATATGAAGGAAAAAACACGAGAATATAAGCTACATACAGGGTCAGTACCATTATTGTAAGCTATATACAGGGTCAGTACCATTATTGTAAGCTATATACAGGGTCAGTACTATCATTGTAAGCTATATACAGGGTCAGTACTATCATTGTAAGCTATATACAGGGTCAGTACTATCATTGTAAGCTATATACAGGGTCAGTACTATCATTGTAAGCTACATACAGGGTCAGTACTATCATTGTAAGCTATATACAGGGTCAGTACTATCATTGTAAGCTATATACAGGGTCAGTACTATCATTGTAAGCTATATACAGGGTCAGTACAATTATTGTAAGCTATATACAGGGTCAGTACTATCATTGTAAGCTACAGTGCCTTGCGAAAGTATTCGGCCCCCTTGAACTTTGCGACCTTTTGCCACATTTCAGGCTTCAAGCATAAAGATATAAAACTGTATTTTTTTGTGAAGAATCAACAACAAGTGGGACACAATCATGAAGTGGAACGACATTTATTGGATATTTCAAACTTTTTTAACAAATCAAAAACTGAAAAATTGGGCGTGCAAAATTATTCAGCCCCCTTAAGTTAATACTTTGTAGCGCCACCTTTTGCTGCGATTACAGCTGTACGTCGCTTGGGGTATGTCTATCAGTTTTGCACATCGAGAGACCGACATTTTTTCCCATTCCTCCTTGCAAAACAGCTCGAGCTCAGTGAGGTTGGATGGAGAGCATTTGTGAACAGCAGTTTTCAGTTCTTTCCACAGATTCTCGATTGGATTCAGGTCTGGACTTTGACTTGGCCATTCTAACACCTGGATATGTTTATTTTTGAACCATTCCATTGTAGATTTTGCTTTATGTTTTGGATCATTGTCTTGTTGGAAGACTAATCTCCGTCCCAGTCTCAGGTCTTTTGCAGACTCCATCAGGTTTTCTTCCAGAATGGTCCTGTATTTGCCTCCATCCATCTTCCCATCAATTTTAACCCTCTTCCCTGTCCCTGCTGAAGAAAAACAGGCCCAAACCATGATGCTGCCACCACCATGTTTGACAGTGGGGATGGTGTGTTCAGGGTGATGAGCTGTGTTGCTTTTACGCCAAACATAACGTTTTGCATTGTTGCCAAAAAGTTCAATTTTGGTTTCATCTGACCAGAGCACCTTCTTCCACATGTTTGGTGTGTCTCCCAGGTGGCTTGTGGCTAAATTTAAACAACACTTTTTATGGATATCTTTAAGAAATGGCTTTCTTCTTGCCACTCTTCCATAAAGGCCAGATTTGTGCAATATACGACTGAGTGTTGTCCTATGGACAGAGTCTCCCACCTCAGCTGTAGATCTCTGCAGTTCATCCAGGGTGATCATGGGCCTCTTGGCTGCATCTCTGATCAGTCTTCTCCTTGTATGAGCTGAAAGTTTAGAGGGACGGCCAGGTCTTGGTAGATTTGCAGTGGTCTGATACTCCTTCCATTTCAATATTATCGCTTGCACAGTGCTCCTTGGGATGTTTAAAGCTTGGGAAATCTTTTTGTATCCAAATCCGGCTTTAAACTTCTTCACAACAGTATCTTGGACCTGCCTGGTGTGTTCCTTGTTCTTCATGATGCTCTCTGCGCTTTTAACGGACCTCTGAGACTATCACAGTGCAGGTGCATTTATACGGAGACTTGATTACACACAGGTGGATTGTATTTATCATCATTAGTCATTTAGGTCAACATTGGATCATTCAGAGATCCTCACTGAACTTCTGGAGAGAGTTTGCTGCACTGAAAGTAAAGGGGCTGAATAATTTTGCACGCCCAATTTTTCAGTTTTTGATTTGTTAAAAAAGTTTGAAATATCCAATAAATGTCGTTCCACTTCATGATTGTGTCCCACTTGTTGTTGATTCTTCACCAAAAAATACAGTTTTATATCTTTATGTTTGAAGCCTGAAATGTGGCAAAAGGTCGCAAAGTTCAAGGGGGCCGAATACTTTCGTAAGGCACTGTCTATACAGGGTCAGTACTATCATTGTAAGCTATATACAGGGTCAGTACTATCATTGTAAGCTATATACAGGGTCAGTACCATCACTGTTGATAGTAAGTCTATCATACAGTTCAGTGTGTAGATGTGTATTCTGACCTCATCACAGGTCTCTCCCTAGACAGGTGTCGTTGGACGGTCAGTCTGTGTCCCAGGAAGCAGCCTCTGAGGAACTCCGCCCACCCATCCCAGGTGTCCAACCGTAGAGTAGCCCCTGGGAGACAGAGACACATGCAGGTTGTCCTCCTGGTTGCCATGAACCAAGAATGTGTTCCATACAGTCCATTTGTCTCTGTGTTACATCCATAAGGTGTTGAGCCAGAGGACCATTGATCTCCTGCACAAGGAAGGCCATACCCAGGTCAATGGCGTAGTCGTGCAGCCGGTTGCAGTCGTAGAGTTGCAGGCCGGTGGGAGAGCTCAGTCTGAAGGAGCTGACGGGAAGCCCACACTGCTGGGACACCAGGGTCATGAGCCTGGCCACAGACGTACTCAGGAGAAACACAGTGCCCGAGACTGAGAGGGTCTCCCCCGTCACGGCACTGAACACACGCACCACCGGCTCCCGCTGAAGTATAAGACCATGGACATACAGTAAATTCACTTGTTTTACATAAATACCTATGTTGTGTTTATACACCGAGTAAACAAAACATTATGAACACCTGTTCTTTCCATGACAAAGACTGACCAGGTGAATCCAGGTGAAAGCTATGATTCCTGAATGATGTCACTTGTTAAATCCACTTCAGTGTAGATGAAGGGGAGCGGACAGGTTAAAGAAGGATTTTTAAGCCTTGAGACAATTGAGGCATAGATTGTGTATGTGTGCCATTCAGACGGTGAATGGGCAAGACAAAATATTTAAGTGCCTTTGAACGGGGTAGTAGGTGCCAGGTGCACCGGTTTGTGTCAAGAACTGCAATGCTGCTGGGGTTTTTCACACTCAACAGTTTCCTGTGTGTATCATGAATGGTCCACCACCCAAAGAACATCCAGCCAACTTGGCACAACTGTTGGAAGCATTGGAGTCAACATGGGCCAGCATCCCTGGGGAACGCTTTCAAACACCTTGTAGAGTCCATGCCCCAACGAATTGAGGCTGTTCTGATGGCAGAAGGCGGGGTGCAACTCAATATTAGGAAGGTGTTTCTAATGTTTGGTACACTCAGTATATATAATTACAGGGGTAAGATGAAGTGGCTCCTTTGCACTGATCTTAGGTCTGGTTTGTGTTTTTACTGCTAATGGTAAAGGTTAGGATTTGGTGAGAGTAAACTGATCCTAGATCTGTGCCCAAGGGCAATTTCTATCCAGAGACAAATCAAAGGTCCATGCTATTTAAACTTAGAATCTACCACCATCTCGTGGCTCAAATTTGGAACAACATTTTCTAATTCATGTGCTGTACTGAGTTTTGTTCTATCACATTGAACACGAATCTGGGTGCAGATTAATTTGTTAACAGAAATATTATGAAAATGTATTTCAATGAACCCAAAGGGCCTCTTCTTCTCCTACTATACGGCCTGCTGTGCTCTACTGTACTCTACTGTACTCTACTGTACTCTGTCTACTGTACTCTGTCTGCTGTACTCTGCTGTACTCTGTCTGCTCTACTGTACTATACACCACTGGGTATACAGACTCTACAGATACTGTTAGCGAACACCAGACTGAGGTCGAGGCGATTACATGGGGAAAAGGTTTATGACTGTAAGGGTGTTTGGTACAAAGGCAACACTACATCGGGCCACATTTCAGCTCTATCCCAGGTCAACCATACAATACTATAGATTTCCACTCTAGTCAACCAGCGAGAAGGAGAGACAGACAGAAGGTCTGGCTTTGACTATGTCAATGATGGGATGTGTAAGTAAGGAACACAAATAAACATTATTCTGATGGTTAAATGTGTACTTAGATACATAACCACTCTCCTCTGTTAGCAAATCTTCCACAGAACTTTGTGGAACAGAGTGAGTTCTGTCCCTGTCTGGCTCTGGACATGTACCCAGGGACCTCTGTACAACAACACTTCACACTCACGAAGCAGTGTTCTTACTAACCAATCACTCTACCATAACCATGGTCTCGGTATAAAGCAGTGTCCTTACTAACCAATCACTCTACCATAACCATGGTCTTGGTTGAGCAAGGTCAATATTACTTTAAGTCTCAAGCAGGGTGACCTCAACATACTATATATCACCATACTTATACAGTGGGGCAAAAAAGTATTTAGTCAGCCACCAATTGTGCAAGTTCTCCCACTTAAAAAGATGAGAGAGGCTTGTAATTTTCATCATAGGTACACTTCAACTATGACAGACAAAATGAGAAACAAAATCCAGAAAAATCACATTGTAGGATTTTTTATGAATTTATTTGCAAATTATGGTGGAAAATAAGTATTTGGTCACCTACAAACAAGCAAGATTTCTGGCTCTCACAGACCTGAAACTTCTTCTTTAAGAGGCTCCTCTGTCCTCCACCCGTTACCTGTATTAATGGCACCTGTTTGAATGAACTAAATCACCTAATCATACTATATAACCATACTATATAACCATACTATATAATCATACTATATCACCATACTATATATTACCACACTCTATATCACCATGCTATATATATCACCATACTATATATATCACCACACTATATATCACCATGCTATATATATCACCATACTATATCACCACACTATATCTGAAACACTTTATGTTAATGATAGTATGAAGCTGTTTCAAGCAATAGCCAGCTCACTTTGATATGCATTTTCAAGCACGGGTAGAAACAGCTAGGTGTTCGGCTGGTACCTTCAGCAGGCAGCAGATGGCACTGCTAGGGGTTATGCCAACGTCTGTCAGGACCCAGCTGTCCCGAAGGATGGCACCAGCATAGCTCAGCTCCCGGAAGTGCCTCACCTACTTGTCGTCTGACAGTTGCACGTGGAAGTAATCCTGCCAGAGGAAGAAGATTGGAAACACAATGAGCCGTAATTGAGTGTCCCATACAATCAGAGTGAGAGGGCTCAACACTGATGGAGCCGTAATGGAGGGTGTTCCACCCAGACAGATGTCAATGTTTACCATACAATAATTGTAAACGTGTCCAATTGTGTACAATTAAGAAATAAGTCCCAAGGAGGTGTGGTATATGGCCAATATACCACGGCCAAGGGCTGTTCTTAGGCACAACGCAACGCGGAGGTATATTGGCCATAAACCACAAACCCCCAAGGTGACTTCTTTTTTTTCTCTTCAATTTAGTGTTGTCCAATTGGTAGTTACAATCTTGTCCCATTGCTACAACTCCCCTATGGACTTGGGTGCACACATATAGAAGGTGCAAACATGGAGAACATTTTTAGTAGCCTAGGGTCCGGGAAAGTGTTGGCCTTTTTAAAACCGCATTTCGTGCAATTCTACATAATTTTACATGACTGGAGACGTTGGGATTATCTTTTTTAAATCCGCAGAAATGATCGAAATGGCAGGCTACTTTGACACTGGCAAACTTAATACTGAGATCAATAAAAACGACCTTGTCTTGAATCCATCAATAGCCTATAGGCCTAGGTTTGTGGAGAAACATATAGTAGGCTACAATATGAGGAGGAAATTAGTCCTAAAAATGCTTTCCAGTTTCACTGACTCACCCAATGATACACAGCTCACTCGCTGGAGATTGTCGATGCGCTCGTGTCAAAAGCCTTATCTCTCCCTCTCTCTGTTTTGTAAAAACAATGTTTGGGAGTTGATCAAATATTTTGGTAGTCTACAGCATAGTCTTATCTTTTCAGCAAGAGTCATTGCTTTTCAACCTGTGTTTTCCCTCGATTGTATTTGAAATATTGCAAAAGGCCTGTTTTGTCTGCGTGCTGTTTTTTCACTGACAGATTTGCCTCACGTTCCCGACTGTAGGCTATTCTTTGTTATTGGGCTACAATCTGCAGCTAGGCTATTTTAAAAAGAAGCTATTGGTCCTCTGTATGCTAAATTATAGGGCTTCTCATGACGTATTAGGCTATTCTGAATGATTTAATTTATTTCTGAAGAGACAGCAGTAATTGCGTAACTTTAGAAAATTCCTCCAGAACCCTTCATGCAGCTATGATTCTATAAGGAAACAAATGATGAAGTGCAACTCTGGAGAGATGAGGGGGCAGGATAATTGACGAAGAGGCAACTCGAATGAACTTTGATCGCTTTTATTATAATTGTTACATAGCAAAAAATGAAAATGATTTTTCATGGCACGAGAGGTACCTGGATTCGGCCAAATAGGTTCCGGAATAAAACAGTAGGAACGGTGCCGGATCCTGTTCTGGCATGATCCTGCTCAAATTAAGCACTGATTTGAAGTACCTAGGCCTCTACCTGCTGAGTACAAAGATTATTAAACTAGATTCAGTGGGCTTGTCATTCACAGTACTGATGAAAAATCAAGTACAGTTGATCTAAATGTGGGTATACGAGGCCATCTAGTGGTCACCAGATTTTTTAAAAATCCATGCAAGCTATCTTTGCACTAGCATGCGATGCCATATATTTGACGCAGGTATTTATTATTCAACAAGGATAGTCATTGACCCGGACAAAATATAATTGTATGAGCTATGCCTCTGTGTACCGGGGTTGTTGCACCCCTCTACTGTCTGACTTGGTGGGGCGATCTCGTTCTGCATGCCTGCCTCACTTATATTCGTATTCATATGTGTCGTCATGCATTTGTGCATGCACGCTTTTAACGGTCATATCCGTCTTGCTAGCTAACTTAGCTAGCTCATCAACCAGTATTTTATTCGCTTTTTCTGCACGATAGCACTTATTAAAGCCTTGAAACTCATAGGGACCTCACTGTTGCCACGGGTCATCGAGCTGGCCCTTATTTGGCAGCAGGGTTGCATCGGTTTCCACTGGTTTTGACAGCTTGTTAGGCTGGCTAGCTAGGTAGCTAATTCGCTAACGCGAACTGTTTATCACGTAGCAGCCTATGCTGACTAGCGTCGCTAGCAACTAGCTAACATAGATAAAGTTTAGTCGTGGGTCCACAAAATCAAACAAATGGTACTGACCTGATGACAAAATCATATTTCGAAAATGTAGTAGCTATTTATGTTGTTGTTGTTTAATGACATTGCAAATATAATAATTTTTGACATTTAACTATCGGTATGTATCTAATCCGGTTTCGGCATGAGAAAAGTATTAATCGCAAATTCCAGCATTAACGGATACCGGGAAATAGAAATAAGAGAACCGGTCACGAATGCGGAGCCACGCCCTAAAATATAATGTGACCACAAGGCGTTTGTGACACATTCATGCGTTCCAATATTGTCATAATTGTCTGTAGGTTCTAAATTGCTTATGAGCTTGGCTGCCCTTCAGAAAGTAGCTGATTCTTGTACTCTACAGCTGTATTTTCCTACAGTTAATAATAATACTAGCAACAAAACAGATTTCATTCCTTAAAATGATATTGCCAGATGGAAGAAAATAATAAGGTAGGCCTAAACTGTAATAAGATATACCTTAAAGACTGCTTGTGTTTAATCCTGAATCCAGTTGCCCCTCTTGTACTGGGATAAAACAATAGGCAAGCCATGAACCTTATGGAGGAGTGCATGTGTTTTGCAGACACACCTGGGTTCTAGACTGGCTGAGGTAAACATTTTAGGAAAGCCTGGGTTTTTTAATCCCGGTGAAAGCAGATATGTCAAAGTTTGTCAATGTCATGTTGCCCTTCTATTTAGATGAAACTAGCGAAAAGGATCATTTTGCTTCTCTTAATCCACATTTTCTAGCAAAAAAACATGTTCATGCTTTAGGGCTGGTGGCTCCATACATATTGGTCAAATGTAAAGTGTGTGTGTGTGTGGGGGGGGGGGGGGGGGGGGGGCGTAGTGGATATAATGGGGTATAGGCCTAACTGTTGTTTTGAGGGTGAAACTTAAATCACAGGATGATGTCATCATTGTAAACTAAATTCAGCATAGCCAAACCTTGTATAAAATAGGTTGAATTTGTACCTTTGAAACCATGTCAGATTTTCAACATTATATACACTTTCAGAAAAAAACAATAGGCAGCACCTCAGCCCGGGATCGAACCCCTTCCAGGGTTTTAACTACACCCAGCCCTGCTTAGCTTTAATATGTCACTGACTACTACCAATATGCTATTGTGAGAATGATTATTGAGAGATCTCTTAATAACAAAATATATTCAGTGTTAATATCGAAGTCATTCTAAGGGGTAGGTTTGACAAAGCAAATGAGTGAGTGAGTCTTTGACATGAAGACAGTGGTTAGATTCTGCCATTGGGACTGCTCTGATGTTGTTTCCATTCTCTCCTGGTTATGACCATAGAGCCTTGTCCCAGTCTCTAGACCTGCCTGTCTGTGTGATGGATGACCACCTGACCTCTGAAGCTGTCAATGAGATGGTAAGTTGACCTTGTCATTTCAAATTACAACATTAATCCAATAAAATGTTATAGTGATGCTATCATTGGCAATGTTGACGTACCACAACCATCTCTGTTGTGTTGCAGTTGTTTAATTGGCCCAACGTTGCCAATGCTCCTCCACTCTTTAACAGTTAATAATAATTTCAGTATGATATTTGTTGTATATAATGTTTTATTATTTGCAATATAATTACATTTCTACCAGGAGCAGAGCAATTCTACCAGGAGCAGAGCAACCTCAGTGATGGAAACCACAGAAGAGGGGAAGCTCAACAATGTGGAACATCTGACACTTATGGACTTCCTTCAAAACCTAACTGAGAAGTATGTTCTGTTTTCTTTGGTACTATCACACCTTCAAGGAAATAGGATCAAATTAGAAACTGATCAATCGGGAAAAAAAATTCATTGCTAGAAAAGTTGTCACATTGCAATTTTGCCAAAACAACTGACACAAAGCAAGTATAACTTCACGATCAGGCAAATAATTAAATAAAAACAATTCTGCCATGCATCCTGATATGACAACATTTATAACAATATTGTTTTCAGGCAATGGAGGGGGATTCGTGAGGGCATGTTTGACCCGGTAAGATCATGTTACTGACAATTTAATTAGATTACCATGAAAACTCTGCCTAATGTTTAACCTTGTTCATAAGCTTTTGAAAGACGCACTATGCAACATTTTAAAACACTTCTTCTGTTTCTGGAATACAGCTGACAAAACAACAGCTTGCCGGCTTGTGTCTGAGGATTGTCCAGTTTTTATCGGACAAGCTGATGCAGATCATCATCCCAGGTCTTTACGAACTACTGGGCATCCAAGATGCTGCCTCCTCTCCATTGTCACAGAGATCTCTCACAGCGTCACTCACCAGTCTGTTAGACGATAAGACTAACACCAAGTCCCGCGTGAGATTTACTGAGGCTGGTGTACCTAAGAGGCCAGGCAGTCGAAAGTCGTACAATAGCTTTCGCATCCCGACTCCCTACCCTTCCTCCAACTGTATGGATCAGGAAGAGGAAGAAGAGCAGGAATCACAACTTAAGTCCAAGGAGATTTACCTGACTAAGGGCAGTGGAAGCTACCTGCCCAAGGGGGCCATGAGGTATGTTCTTAAAGGGAAATTTAACAACTTCATATTCATCTAGACAATCTGGACCCTTTCTTTCTAAAATTATCTGCCGAAATTGTTGCCACCCCTATTACTAGCCTGTTCAACCTCTCTTTCGTGTCGTCTGAGATTCCCAAAGCTTGGAAAGCAGCTGCGGTCATCCCCCTCTTCAAAGGGGGGGACACTCTTGACCCAAACTGCTACAGACCTATATCTATCCTACCGTGCCTTTCTAAGGTCTTCGAAAGCCAAGTCAACAAACAGATTACCGACCATTTCGAATCTCACCATACCTTCTCTGCTATGCAATCTGGTTTCAGAGCTGGTCATGGGTGCACCTCAGCCACGCTCAAGGTCCTAAACGATATCTTAACCGCCATCGATAAGAAACATTACTGTGCAGCCGTATTCATTGATCTGGCCAAGGCTTTCGACTCTGTCAATCACCATATCCTCATCGGCAGACTCGACAGCCTTGGTTTCTCAAATGATTGCCTCGCCTGGTTCACCAACTACTTCTCTGATAGAGTTCAGTGTGTCAAATCGGAGGGTCTGCTGTCCGGTCCTCTGGCAGTCTCTATGGGGGTGCCACAGGTTTCAATTCTTGGACCGACTCTCTTCTCTGTATACATCAATGAGGTCGCTCTTGCTGCTGGTGAGTCCCTGATCCACCTCTACGCAGACGACACCATTCTGTATACTTCCGGCCCTTCTTTGGACACTGTGTTAACAACCCTCCAGGCAAGCTTCAATGCCATACAACTCTCCTTCCGTGGCCTCCAATTGCTCTTAAATACAAGTAAAACTAAATGCATGCTCTTCAACCGATCGCTACCTGCACCTACCCGCCTGTCCAACATCACTACTCTGGACGGCTCTGACTTAGAATACGTGGACAACTACAAATACTTAGGTGTCTGGTTAGACTGTAAACTCTCCTTCCAGAGCCATATCAAACATCTCCAATCCAAAGTTAAATCTAGAATTGGCTTCCTATTTCGCAACAAAGCATCCTTCACTCATGCTGCCAAACATACCCTTGTAAAACTGACCATCCTACCAATCCTCGACTTTGGCGATGTCATTTACAAAATAGCCTCCAATACCCTACTCAACAAATTGGATGCAGTCTATCACAGTGCAATCCGTTTTATCACCAAAGCCCCATATACTACCCACCATTGTGACCTGTACGCTCTCGTTGGCTGGCCCTCGCTTCATACTCGTCGCCAAACCCACTGGCTCCATGTCATCTACAAGACCCTGCTAGGTAAAGTCCCCCCTTATCTCAGCTCGCTGGTCACCATAGCATCTCCCACCTGTAGCACACGCTCCAGCAGGTATATCTCTCTAGTCACCCCCAAAACCAATTCTTTCTTTGGCCGCCTCTCCTTCCAGTTCTCTGCTGCCAATGACTGGAACGAACTACAAAAATCTCTGAAACTGGAAACACTTATCTCCCTCACTAGCTTTAAGCACCAACTGTCAGAGCAGCTCACAGATTACTGCACCTGTACATAGCCCACCTATAATTTAGCCCAAACAACTACCTCTTTCCCAACTGTATTTAATTTTAATTAATTTATTTATTTTGCTCCTTTGCACCCCATTATTTTTATTTCTACTTTGCACATTCTTCCATTGCAAAACTACCATTCCAGTATTTTACTTGCTATATTGTATTTACTTTGCCATCATGGCCTTTTTTGCCTTTACCTCCCTTCTCACCTCATTTGCTCACATTGTATATAGACTTGTTTATACTGCATTATTGACTGTATGTTTGTTTTTACTCCGTGTAACTCTGTGTCGTTTTATCTGTCGAACTGCTTTGCTTTATCTTGGCCAGGTCGCAATTGTAAATGAGAACTTGTTCTCAACTTGCCTACCTGGTTAAATAAAGGTAAAATAAATTAAATAAAAAATAAAAATCTCCAGCATCACCATATGTGAAAATTACACATTTCCATGCTTTGTAGTAAAAAAAAATTGAGAGGGACGTAACTGTTTCCAATAGTGCTAAGAAATTAGTGCTTTTTGAGGTTGGTTTGGTTTCGATTCAAATATTTAAAAAATAATCACGGTTTTGGATACTTTTTTTAGACATTGAATGCACTATGGATTATGTGTGTTGAATGCTGTAACAACACATAATAAAACAATGAATAAAAGTCCCATGATGGTAGTGACTGTCCATTACTGTTTATGACTTATCAACCATCATTTACTTTCTCATATAAAATATTTATTTGATGACTTTATTATTTCATTCCAAGTCATCAACTCATCTCTATAGAGCTGCTGCTTATCCTGTCTGACAAAATCACTATTTTAGTAGTTCTTCTAAGTAAATAAGACCTACTTTTATGACCACTGAACACCAACTGTCAATCACTTAGATCATGTATTTCCAGGTAGAGAATCCTCGCAACACAACTGCTTTTTATCTCTCTCATGCATTCTCTCGTCTCTCCGTCTCAGTCAATGAGGTTTCCGTATCTGCTCCACACAGAGTGGACAAGTAAGTGGGCGTGCAATGGATTATGGGCTTTAATTGCCATATTTTCTGTGCTAAACTATGTAGAATATTGACCTGTTGGAAACTACAACTCCCTACTACATTGCATAGTTCGTGCGTGATCTGATTTATCTCTACAGAAACTGAGCATCGAGCTCACAGAAGAAGAAAAAAATGAACTATATGGAATTCAAATAATTGAGCCGACGTCGGTCAATTAGTTGTTTAAAAACCGAAAAATAACAAAAATGTTGGTTAAATGCTCAGCTCTAGAGTCTAATGACATCATCAGTGTGCATCGTGTGATTTTAACCAATTATGACTAGGCATTGCCTACTAATTGGTTGATGTCATAGAAAACACTTATCTTCCTCTTTCTTTTTTACTATAAAACATAGAAATGCCCGTTTTTCACATATGCTGATGTTGGGGTGGTGCTGGAGATGATGAATATGAAGTTGAAACATTTAGAAATTTCCCTTTAACATTTCTTCAAACTGCCTTGTATTTATGATTGTCCTTGAAGTTATTAGAAGTTACAGTATTTGAAGTTTATAGCAATTTGGATTTCTGTAGAGGATAGATATTGCCAGGATAGATAGATATCTACAGGCCAGTTTCAATACAAATGACTTATACAAAATACATTTTATTGGGCTTTAGAAATTAAACAGTTAGGCTGACATCACACTAAGGTTTTTTCTCAGAGAAACAGCAGCGTTTTCCTCATTGTTTTCAATGGTGCAGATGTATTTGACACACTGAATGTGCATCACAGCCTTACATATTATTTGTTTGACTTTGATGATTTCTGTTGTTTTTTTCCCCAAGGATTCTAACCTCTCTGTCTGATGTGCAGAAAAAAACAACCAACTCTGAGACGCTACAAGTCCTCTTAGGTGTCTCAGAGGACACCCTCGTCACCTGTGTGCAGGACAGCCTGCAAGGTTCTCTCTCCAAACTTGCATGCATGTCCAATTCTCCATCTGGAAGTGCAGGCTCTATGATGCTAACCCCTGCTGTAATGGCAGAGTTGGCTAAAGATGTCAAGTCGGCCTTATCAGTGGTCGTTAAGAGTGCCTCCTCTAGCCAAACCTCTCTAGTGACACCGGTAAGGGGAGACTCACAGACCAAGGTGACTGAGAGCATGGTGAGAGAGCTGGCTGCTAAACTTGAAAAAGTTGACCAAGAGAGCAAGAGTCTAACAGGGCAAGTCATGACCACCATCTCTGACCCAATGGTGGCTTTTGTTGACGAGAACGAACAGAATTTGCTGGAAGATCTGAAGGACAAGATCACGTATTTGGCATCGCATGTTGGCTTCATTGACGATCTTGATGCCCTGATAAGGAAATACGAGAGCAGCTACAATATTGGTGAATCTGGTTCCTCCTGCACGCTCACGTCTAAGAGCATCCAAAAACTCTCCAGCAGGGAGTTTCAAACATCAGCAATACAAGCAGTGAGTGGAGTTCTTGCCAAAAAAGTCAGTAGTTTGAGCTTTCCTAGTTCAGTCGTTCAGTCTCAGTTAACAGGTGCTGTATCAGGTCAAACATTGTCTGGCATTGTAAAGACAGAGTCAATTCACCCAGTGGGCTCAGCAGCGTCAGTAGTTGTTAAGACTTTTGTGTCAGATATGAAGTCCTTGGCTGAATCTGAAGAGAGTCCCCAACAGAAGAGTGCCTGGTCTGCTGCTGTTCACATTTACCACAGCATCCAAAACAACTTGAAAGATTATTTTGGCAAGCTTCAGCGATGTGCCTTAAAGAGCATTGTCACATCTGATGATAACATCACAAATGCTGAGTTTAAGGAGACAGTTCCACTTCCTTGCTTAAACATGAAATATAGGCCCAGTAAGAGTGAGCCTCAGTTGCCAGAGTCCACTGGTGCAGTTACTTTACAAAGAGGCCTAAGTGAGAGCTCAAAACTTCTTTGGGCACACACTGAGTCAGAAGAAAGCAAGCTCCTTCTGACAACTTGCACCAAAGAAGTCATCTCAGCGCTTCTGGTCTTGTACAACACTGAGATGTCAAAGGAGGACCCCCTGTACACTGTTGGAGAAAAAGGATCGGGCTTCTCTATTGAGAGAGAGAAATTTGTAGAGGGTGTTCTGGCTCAGCTTGGGGATATCTCCCATTCCAGGGCCTCATCACCAATAGTATGTGAGTTCCCCTGTCAAAATGAGGACAGCAGAAGTAAGGCCACAGCTTCTTTGACCAGTCTGTTAGATTGTATTAGAAAACTCTCAAGTGAGGAATTTAAGAGAAATGCCACTCAAGCAGTGAGTGAGTTCCTAGTTAAAAAGTCCACCAGTAGCTTAACTAGTGCACAGCCTGCTTATTCTGTAGCATCCAGGTCTTGTTCCATTCAAAACCAGTACACATGGTCAAAGGATATTTGTGCGGATTCTGCTGCCTTTGGCATCATTGAAACATTTGTGGAAGACCTGCAGAGCTCGGCGCAACCTGCAGAAGTAGAGGAGAGAGAACCTGACCTCCAGGAAAATGCACAAAAGCTACAGAGCAGGATCTGGTCTGCTACCACTAGTTTATATAACAATATTCAGAAGACATTAAAGGATTTCATCATTCATCAGCGGAGGTCAGACATGCTGAGCAGAATGTCTAGTCATATACCCACAGAGGACTCTGGACATCTTGGGACTAAGGAGCACATTTGTTTGGCAAGCCAGGACTTGAGGCAAGCTAGTAAGAGTGTGCCTCACTTGCACAGTTTGAACCTTGAAGTGGCTCTACACAGGGGTGTCAGCGAGAGTTCAAAACTTCTCTGGACTGAAACAGACGAGGCTCTACTGACCAATAGTACCAAAGAGGTCATTTCAACAATCTTGACCTCATGCGAGGATCAGACATCAAATGCACCTTGCTTCTCCACAGTAGGAAAGAAAATATCTGATATGTCCCTTGAGGTCAACATGTTGGTAGGTGGTGTTCTGTCTCAGCTGAAGGACACCTCCTTGTCAAGGTCCCCAACACCATGTCAAGACACGTTTGAACGTCTCCAAGGTTCTCCTGAGCTAACCACTGCAGTAAGTCTAGATTGCAGCACGGCTGCCTCCAAAGGCACTGCATCTTCCCACAGTCTTTCAACAAAGAGCCTCCAAAAACTCTCTAGTCACGAGTTCCAAACCAAAGCTGAGAAAGGAGTGAGTGAGGTCATCTCTAGATCATTTAACATTGTGGAGGAAGGCGCAACAGATAAGTACCTCCAGTCTGTATCTACATCCACCACATCTACTGATATTATACAAACCATGGTGAAAGACCAGCAGGAGCTCACCCAGACCACCCAATCATCTGACATGGTATCTGGAACATCCCTGCTCACCACTGGACAGGTTTCTGAGAAAAGGATCTGGTCTGCTGCTTGTAACATCTACTACAGTCTGCAAAGTAAGATTACGGAGTTTCTCAGAAAAGATCTTCAAAGATCAGACACAACACTTGGTTCAATCCAAATCTCTACCTATCAAAGCAGTCCTGCATCACAAAGAGCAAGTATCGGCCATCTTGAGGTCAACCAGAGCAGTGTTACACCTAGTGGAAACGATGCCTGTGTGGACATTCCGCACAAATTACTACCTAAAACCACTGAGCTCTCAGGATCCATGCTGGAGGATATTGGCACGATCCGTTGTAGGAGTGCTGACAGCCAAAATACAAGAAATACCTCTTCTTCACGCTCCTCCATCTCTCTAACACCTACTTCAAAATTAAGGCAGTCGAAATGGCACTTTGCCTTACCCGGGACTCCCATCCCCACTGAGTTTCCTGCTCAGATTGACTTTCCCATTGTTAGAAACACAATCATTGAGGACTTCTTTCACACAGAGGACTTACTTCCTGTAACCTTTGTGGACAAAGTCAGGCAAGCTGCTGGGGTGGTAGTGGACATTATGGTGGAAAGTGTTGAGAACACACAGGAAGATGGACAGGGTGCTTCTCATCTTGACGACCTCCGATCTGCTGTTAGGAAATTGAGAAAAATCATTTCCACTTGGACCATCCACATTTTCAGCCATGAATTTGTGGATAAAGTGATAGCCCTTCAGGACAGCCACAGCACTCCACAGGTCTTAACATTGGAAGCAGCCAAAAGTGCTTCAGACTCCATTCTTTCAAGGCTGAAATGGGGAAAGGAACAATGTGCCAAATCCAAGGAGCTCTCCTCTCAGCTTCTCCAGATATTTGCTGAAGAGACAGTGAAGGGCGTCCTGAGACAGTGGTCAGATGATTATGAAAACATAAACTTTGATGTTTCAGTCCAGAACGATCCAAAGACTTCTACTTGCATGGTCATTCTTCAAATGATCACCAAAGCCACTGCTAAATGTTATTTTGAGTCCACTACCAGCGTGGCCACCAGTGACATTGTAGAAGGCGTGTTTGATTTGGAAAGGGATACCATCAGCAGTACTGGAGAGCAGGTCCTCACCTTTAACACAAAGGTATAGTACACATACATCTTTCATGAATAACACTGCTGTTGACCTTTTATGAGATATATGATTCTTTGTGTCATGGCATTGCACTGCTTCTTTGCAATTGATATGCTGTACTTTAAGATATCGAAAAAATGTCAGTTTGTTTTAATGTGCCTTTTCCCACCAACCAGGGTTCCAAGAAAGTTAGTAAGAACCTCTGTCCTCAAGAGTCTCTGGAGTACCAGCCTCAGAACATTTCCCCTACTGTGTACTTTACAGGTAAGCCCTGCTGCTGTTTAGGCTGCTGCTCAGTCAAGACTGAGACATTATCCCTTTACCATTCCACTAATTCATTTGGAAAGACATTGTACTCCTCTGAGTTGTTACCTATGACATACTGTACTGTGGGCTGGGTGGTAGCCTAGTGGGTTAAGAGGTTGGGCCAGTAACCGATAAGTTGCTGGTTCAGAATCCCTGAGTTCGCGAGGCAAAATCTGTAAATGTGCTCTTGAGCAAGGCACTTCATCCTAATTGCTCCTTGTAAGTCTCTCTAGATAAGAGTGTCTGATAAATGAGTTAAAATGTAAATTGATGGCATGCTGGATGGTCTTTCGTTGCAGAGACGATGACAACATCTCATGGCTCCTTTTCTCCAGAGGGAATTTATGATATCGCATCGTCCTTCCCACTTGAAGAGAAGAGCCGCAAACCCTCCCTTTTCACCAGATTGTCTAGATCCATCACGAAAGGCTTTCTCAGCCCATTCAAATCTTCAAGGAAAACCAAATGATTTAATTAAATTCCTCATTATAAACAACGAGAGCATTCATTTGTTCAGATGAGAATCTAATCGTATTGGACACATATGCTTTATTACGAGCACATTCCCAACAATGCAGAGTTAAAAAAGTAAGAAATATTTTCTAAATAGTAACACAATAACAATAACAAGGCTATATACAAGGAGTACCAGTACCGAGTCAATGTGCATGGGTGCGAGGTAGTTGAGGTAATACAGTATGTACATGTAGGTAAGGGTAAAAGTGACTCGGCAATCAGCATGGATAATAAACACAGTAGCAGCAGCTAGTGTGAAAGTCGGTCAGTGTCACAGTGAATGTGTGGGTAGAGTGTAGTGAGTGTGCATCGAGCCATTCAAGAGAGTCAGTGGAAAACAATTAGAAAAATACATCAGTAACAAAGGGGGTCAATGCAAATAGTGCAGGTGGCCATTTAATTAACGTTCAGCAGTCTAATGACTTGGGGGTAGAAGCTGTTCAGCAGTCTAATGGCTTGGGGGTAGAAGCTGTTCAGCAGTCTAATGACTTGGGGGTAGAAGCTGTTCAGCAGTCTAATGACTTGGGGGTAGAAGTTGTTCAGCAGTCTAATGACTTGGGGGTAGAAGCTGTTCAGCAGTCTAATGACTTGGGGGTAGAAGCTGTTCAGCAGTCTAATGACTTGGGGGTAGAAGCTGTTCAGCAGTCTAATGACTTGGGGGTAGAAGCTGTTCAGCAGTCTAATGGCTTGTTAAGGAGCCTTTTGTCCCAGACTTGGTGCTCTCGTATCGCTTCCCGTATGGTAGCAGAGTGAACAGTCTATGTCTTGGATGGTTGGAGCCTTTTGCCAATCATTTACATATCACTTACTTTATTTTTATTTGATTTGATGTCATATTGTAAAAGTATGTATCTGTTTTGCTGAAAATATGATTTTGAAAACAATGAATGTCTACAAGTGCTTCATAAAACAGTTATATTTATTTTTGTATTTTCAAAAGACAGCAAATAGCCAATCAAGTATCAACATAAGTGAAATGAAAGACAGATTTCATTTTCAGTGAATAATTGTCTTGTCCAGTAAGCAACTCAATGACATCATTAGATCACCTCCAAGAAGCCTCTTCAACGTTCACCTGACAACCCATTGGATAAGACACATACACTAACCAAGTGTTTCTTACCTGTCAAGAAGGTTGAGAAGGTTGTTCTGAACTGACTTGTCTTGTGAAATAAAGGTTTAATAAACTATTTAAGCAGCCTGCTATATTGCTGTGTAAATCCACACACTGCAGGGGAATGATGACACATGCTGTGCTAACACATCGTCACAGTAGTTGTCAGTTTTGTAACGTAAATAAAGAGTTTGTCAAATACTCTGAAAGACAGTATGTATTATTTTGACACTGCACAGACTCATATGAGCAATAATGATCCACATCTTAATAAAAGAGTTTTAAGGCAGCAGGATAAAGGGGGGGGGGGGGGGGGGGTTGGAGCCTCAATTAGACCCATGTCAAACACTTCCAATCACATACAGTACAACCACATTCAGTACAATCACATACAGCACAACCACATAGTCACATTCAGTCAACTGAATGATTCTAGAATAATTATAATTCCATTCACATTTGGCTACTACAAATAGCCAGTGAAATATATGTTTTTTGTTACTTGAGAATAGGAATGACTGAGAATCCACTGCCTGCCGTTGTAAACTTTCTGCACACAAATCAAACACAGTACTGACTATATCTATAAGCCTCATCCAAAGGAACTAAATTCTAAGTCGTCCGCATTGTTTCAGGCATCATCCGTTCCAACGTCTCATCTTGTTCACTGTAAAAAATAAAAATAAAAACTCAAATAAGAGTTCCTTTTTGGACAATTCCAGGTTGTCCCTCCTTGTTTCAGTATGTTTAATCTGCCTAATCCAGGATCCTGGTGTCTACCCAATGTGCTGAGCACTCCTCCTGGACAGAGTCTGCGCTACATTCAGCTGCTGCAACCATGGTCTCTGTGTGAAGGCACTGTTAGAGAGTCAATCAACCAGAACAAGGTTAGGAGACCAAATCTGTGTCCTAGCATTGTGAAATACTGTATATGTAATGGCCTCAATACATTAATGAAGCGCCCTTACATCCTATCCTCTCCCCATACTGAAACAACTTGTTAGGGTGAACCAATAAGACTGACACTATACATCTTCTAAGCATGATAGTTGGCTCATGATTTGTTTCAGGACTTGTTAGGGTAAACCAATAACAGCTTCTAACCCCAAGTCATAAGACTGCTGAACAATTAATCAAATGGCCACCGGACAAGTTCAATGGGATACTTGGCGACGTCGGGGTGGGCCGTCTGGTGGCACCACTCACGGTAAGGGTGAACCCCCACCGGCTCAATGACACGCACCCCCCTCTCCAGCAGCCAGCCGGCCAGGTCCAGGTGGCCCAGAGAAGCAGCGATGTAGAGTGCCACCCGGAGCTGGAACCTGGAATAATACAGAATCAATGTATTTATAACACGTTTCAATTTTTTTTTGTCAAGTTCACAAGATACAGTGGGTTATAAAACAGGACAGTAAAATGCTTACTTGCAAGCTCTTACCCCTAATGCAGTATTTAATATCAGGGTAAGAGAAAAAACATATGAAGGAAAAAAACACGAGAATATCAGCTACATACAGGGTCAGTACCATTATTGTAAGCTATATACAGGGTCAGTACTATCATTGTAAGCTATATACAGGGTCAGAACTATCATTGTAAGCTATATACAGGGTCAGTACTATCATTGTAAGCTATATACAGGGTCAGTACTATCATTGTAAGATATATACAGGGTCAGTACTATCATTGTAAGATATATACAGGGTAGGTACTATCAATGTAAGATATATACAGGGTCAGTACTATCATTGTAAGCTATATACAGGGTCAGTACTATCATTGTAAGCTATATACAGGGTCAGTACCATTATTGTAAGCTATATACAGGGTCAGTACTATCATTGTAAGCTATATACAGGGTAGGTACTATCAATGTAAGATATATACAGGGTCAGTACTATCATTGTAAGCTATATAATAAGGGTCAGTACTATCATTGTAAGCTATATACAGGGTCAGTACTATCATTGTAAGCTATATACAGGGTCAGTACTATCATTGTAAGCTATATACAGGGTCAGTACCATCATTGTAAGCTATATACAGGGTCAGTACTATCATTGTAAGCTATATACAGGGTCAGTACTATCATTGTAAGCTATATACAGGGTCAATACTATCATTGTAAGCTATATACAGGGTCAGTACTATCATTGTAAGCTATATACAGGGTCAGTACTATCATTGTAAGCTATATAAAGGTTCAGTACCATCACTGTTGATAGTAAGTCTATCATACAGTTCAGTGTGTAGATGTGTATTCTGACCTCATCACAGGTCTCTCCCTAGACAGGTGTCGTTGGACGGTCAGTCTGTGTCCCAGGAAGCAGCCTCTGAGGAACTCCGCCCACCCATCCCAGGTGTCCAACCGTAGAGTAGCCCCTGGGAGACAGAGACACATGCAGGTTGTCCTCCTGGTTGCTATGAACCAAGAATGTGTTCCATACAGTCCATTTGTCTCTGTGTTACATCCATAAGGTGTTGAGCCAGAGGACCATTGATCTACTGCACAAGGAAGGCCATACCCAGGTCAATGGCGTAGTCGTGCAGCCGGTTGCAGTCGTAGAGTTGCAGGCCGGTGGGAGAGCTCAGTCTGAAGGAGCTGACGGGAAGCCCACACTGCTGGGACACCAGGGTCATGAGCCTGGCCACAGACGTACTCAGGAGAAACACAGTGCCCGAGACTGAGAGGGTCTCCCCCGTCACGGCACTGAACACACGCACCACCGGCTCCCGCTGAAGTATAAGACCATGGACATACAGTAAATTCACTTGTTTTACATAAATACCTATGTTGTGTTTATACACCGAGTAAACAAAACATTATGAACACCTGTTCTTTCCATGACAAAGACTGACCAGGTGAATCCAGGTGAAAGCTATGATTCCTGAATGATGTCACTTGTTAAATCCACTTCAGTGTAGATGAAGGGGAGCGGACAGGTTAAAGAAGGATTTTTAAGCCTTGAGACAATTGAGGCATAGATTGTGTATGTGTGCCATTCAGAGGGTGACAAAATATTTAAGTGCCTTTGAACGGGGTAGTAGGTGCCAGGTGCACCAGTTTGTGTAAAGAACTGCAATGCTGCTGGGGTTTTTCTCACTCAACAGTTTCCTGTGTGTATCATGAATGGTCCACCACCCAAAGAACATCCAGCCAATTTGGCACAACTGTTGGAAGCATTGGAGTCAACATGGGCCAGCATCCCTGGGGAACGCTTTCAAACACCTTGTAGAGTCCATGCCCCAACGAATTGAGGCTGTTCTGATGGTAAATGTTAGGATTTGGTGAGAGTAAACTGATCCTAGATCTGTGCCCAAGGGCAATTTCTATCCAGAGACAAATCAAAGGTCCATGCTATTTAAACTTATAATCTACCACCATCTCGTGGCTCAAATTTGTAACAACATTTTCTAATTCATGTGCTGTACTGAGTTTTGTTCTATCACATTGAACACTAATCTGGGTGCAGATTAAATTGAAGACTAATCTGGGTGAAAATTAAATTGAAGACTAATCTGGGTGCAGATTAAATTGTTAACTGAAATATTATGAATATGTATTTCAATGAACCCAAAGGGCCTCTTCTTCTCCTACTATACGGCCTGCTCTGCTGTACTCTACTCTGCTGTACTCTACTCTGCTGTACTCTACTCTGCTGTACTCTACTCTGCTCTACTCTACTCTGCTCTACTCTGCTCTACTCTACTCTACTCTACTCTACTCTACTCTACTCTACTCTACTCTACTCTGCTCTACTCTGCTCTACTCTGCTCTACTCTGCTCTACTCTACTCTGCTCTACTCTACTCTGCTCTACTCTACTCTGCTCTACTCTACTCTGCTCTACTCTACTCTGCTCTACTCTGTCTGCTCTACTCTGTCTGCTGTACTCTGTCTGCTGTACTCTGTCTACTGTACTATACACCACTGGGTATACAGACTCTTCAGATACTGTTAGCGAACACCAGACTCGAGGCGATTAGATGGGGAAAAGATTTATGACTGTAAGGGTGTTTGGTACAAAGGCAACACTACATCGGGCCACATTTCAGCTCTATCCCAGGTCAACCATACAATACTATAGATTTCCACTCTAGTCAACCAGCAAGAAGGAGAGACAGACAGAAGGTCTGGCTTTGACTATGTCAATGATGGGATGTGTAAGTAAGGAACACAAATAAACATTATTCTGATGGTTAAATGTGTACTTAGATACATAACCACTCTCCTCTGTTAGCACATCTTCCACAGAACTTTGTGGAACAGAGTGAGTTCTGTCCCTGTCTGGCTCTGGACATGTACCCAGGGACCTCTGTACAACAACACTTCACACTCACGAAGCAGTGTTCTTACTAACCAATCACTCTACCATAACCATGGTCTCGGTATAAAGCAGTGTCCTTACTAACCAATCACTCTACCTTAACCATGGTCTCAGTATAAAGCAGTGTCCTTACTAACCAATCACTCTACCATAACCATGGTCTTGGTTGAGCAAGGGCAATATTACTTTATGTCTCAAGCAGGGTGACCTCAACATACTATATATCACCATACTATATACCACCACACTATACAGTGGGGCAAAAAAGTATTTAGTCAGCCACCAATTGTGCAAGTTCTCCCACTTAAAAAGATGAGAGAGGCTTGTAATTTTCATCATAGGTACACTTCAACTATGACAGACAAAATGAGAAACAAAATCCAGAAAAATCACATTGTAGGATTTTTAATGAATTTATTTGCAAATTATGGTGGAAAATAAGTATTTGGTCACCTACAAACAAGCAAGATTTCTGGCTCTCACAGACCTGTAACTTCTTCTTTAAGAGTCTCCTCTGTCGTCCACTCGTTACCTGTATTAATGGCATCTGTTTGAATGAACTAAATCACCTAATCATACTATATCACCATACTATATATTACCACACTCTATATCACCATAATATATATAATCATACTATATAACCATACTATTTAACCATACAATATATCACCACACTATATATCACCATGCTATATATTACCACTCTATATCACCATAATATATATAACCATACTATATAACCATACTATATATCACCACACTATATCTGAAACACTTTATGTTAATGATAGTATG
Organism: Oncorhynchus kisutch; assembly: GCF_002021735.2. NCBI lineage: Eukaryota > Metazoa > Chordata > Actinopteri > Salmoniformes > Salmonidae > Oncorhynchus > Oncorhynchus kisutch. The sequence goes on from NC_034177.2 coordinate 9,392,364, forward strand.
AAGCTGTTTCAAGCAATAGCCAGCTCACTTTGATATGCATTTTCAAGCACGGGTAGAAACAGCTAGGTGTTCGGCTGGTACCTTCAGCAGGCAGCAGATGGCACTGCTAGGGGTGATGCCAACGTCTGTCAGGACCCAGCTGTCCCGAAGGATGGCACCAGCATAGCTCAGCTCCCGGAAGTGCCTCACCTACTTGTCGTCTGACAGTTGCACGTGGAAGTAATCCTGCCAGAGGAAGAAGATTGGAAACACAAGTAGCCGTAATTGAGTGTCCCATACAATCAGACTGAGGGGGCTCAACACTGATGGAGCCGTAATGGAGGGTGTTCCACCCAGACAGATGTCAATGTTTACCATACAATAATTGTAAAGGTGTCCAATTGTGTACAATTAAGAAATAAGGCCCAAGGAGGTGTGGTATATGGCCAATATACCACAGCCAAAGGCTGTTCTTAGGCACAACGCAACGCGGAGGTATATTGGCCATATACCACAAACCCCCAAGGTGACTTCTTTTTTTTCAATTTAGTGGTATCCAATTGGTAGTTACAATCTTGTCCCATTGCTACAACTCCCCTATGGACTTGGGTGCACACATATAGAAGGTGCAAACATGGAGAACATTTTTAGTAGCCTAGGGTCCGGGAAAGTGTTGGCCTTTCTAAAACCGCATTTCGTGCAATTCTACATAATTTTACATGACTGGAGACTTTGGCATTATCTTTTTTTAATCCGCAGAAATGATCGAAATGGCAGGCTACTTTGACACTGACAAACTTAGTGTCTGAGATCAATAAAAACGACCTTGTCTTGAATCCATCAATAGCCTATAGGCCTAGGTTTGTGGAGAAACATATAGTAGGCTACAATATGAGGAGGAAATTAGTCCTAAAAATGCTTTCCAGTTTCACTGACTCGCCCAATGATGCGCAGCTCACTCGCTGGAGATTGTCGATGCGCTCGTGTCAAAAGCCTATCTCTCCCTCTCCCTGTTTTGTAAAACAATGTTTGGGAGTTGATCAAATATTTTGGTAGTCTACAGCATAGTCTTATCTTTTCAGCAAGAGTCATTGCTTTTCAACCTGTGTTTTCCCTCGATTGTATTTGAAATATTGCAAAAGGCCTGTTTTGTCTGCGTGCTGTTTTTTCACTGACAGATTTGCCTCGCGTTCACGACTGTAGGCTATTCTTTGTTATTGGGCTACAATCCGCAGCTAGGCTATTTAAAAAAGAAGCTATTGGTCCTCTGTAGCTAAATTATAGGGCTTCTCATGACGTATTAGGCTATTCTGAATTATTTAATTTATTTCTGAACAGACAGCAGTAATTCCGTAACTTTAGAAAATTCCTCCAGAACCCTTCATGCAGCTATGATTCTATAAGGAAACAAATGATGAAGTGCAACTCTGGAGAGATGAGTGGGTAGGATAATTGACGAAGAGGCAACTCGAATGAACTTTGATCGCTTTTATTATAATTGTTACATAGCAAAAAGTGAAAATGATTTTTCATGGCATGAGAGGTACCGGATTCGGCCAAATAGGTTCCGGAACAAAGCAGAACGGAAAGGTGCCGGATACTGTTCTGGCATGATCCGGCTCAAATTAAGCACTGATTTGAAGTACCTAGGCCTCTACCTGCTGAGTATAAAGATTATTAAACTAGATTCAGTGGGCTTGTCATTCACAGTACTGATGAAAAATCAATTATATTTGATCTAAATTTGGGTATACGAGGCCATCTAGTGGTCACCGGATTTAAAAAAAAAATCCATGCAAGCTATCTTTGCACTAGCATGCGATGCCATATATTTTTTATTTATTTATTTTATTTTACCTTTATTTAACCAGGTAGGCAAGTTGAGAACAAGTTCTCATTTACAATTGCGACCTGGCCAAGATAAAGCAAAGCAGTTCGACAGATAAAACGACACAGAGTTACACATGGAGTAAAAACAAACATACAGTCAATAATGCAGTATAAACAAGTCTATATACAATGTGAGCAAATGAGGTGAGAAGGGAGGTAAAGGCAAAAAAGGCCATGATGGCAAAGTAAATACAATATAGCAAGTAAAATACTGGAATGGTAGTTTAGCAATGGAAGAATGAGCAAAGTAGAAATAAAAAATAATGGGGTGCAAAGGAGCAAAATAAATAAATAAATAAAAATTAAATACAGTTGGGAAAGAGGTAGTTGTTTGGGCTAAATTATAGGTGGGCTATGTACAGGTGCAGTAATCTGTGAGCTGCTCTGACAGTTGGTGCTTAAAGCTAGTGAGGGAGATAAGTGTTTCCAGTTTCAGAGATTTTTGTAGTTCGTTCCAGTCATTGGCAGCAGAGAACTGGAAGGAGAGGCGGCCAAAGAAAGAATTGGTTTTGGGGGTGACTAGAGAGATATACCTGCTGGAGCGTGTGCTACAGGTGGGAGATGCTATGGTGACCAGCGAGCTGAGATAAGGGGGGACTTTACCTAGCAGGGTCTTGTAGATGACATGGAGCCAGTGGGTTTGGCGACGAGTATGAAGCGAGGGCCAGCCAACGAGAGCGTACAGGTCGCAATGGTGGGTAGTATATGGGGCTTTGGTGATAAAACGGATTGCACTGTGATAGACTGCATCCAATTTGTTGAGTAGGGTATTGGAGGCTATTTTGTAAATGACATTGCCAAAGTCGAGGATTGGTAGGATGGTCAGTTTTACAAGGGTATGTTTGGCAGCATGAGTGAAGGATGCTTTGTTGCGAAATAGGAAGCCAATTCTAGATTTAACTTTGGATTGGAGATGTTTGATATGGGTCTGGAAGGAGAGTTTACAATCTAACCAGACACCTAAGTATTTGTAGTTGTCCACGTATTCTAAGTCAGAGCCGTCCAGAGTAGTGATGTTGGACAGGCGGGTAGGTGCAGGTAGCGATCGGTTGAAGAGCATGCATTTAGTTTTACTTGTATTTAAGAGCAATTGGAGGCCACGGAAGGAGAGTTGTATGGCATTGAAGCTTGCCTGGAGGGTTGTTAACACAGTGTCCAAAGAAGGGCCGGAAGTATACAGAATGGTGTCGTCTGCGTAGAGGTGGATCAGGGACTCACCAGCAGCAAGAGCGACCTCATTGATGTATACAGAGAAGAGAGTCGGTCCAAGAATTGAACCCTGTGGCACCCCCATAGAGACTGCCAGAGGTCCGGACAGCAGACCCTCCGATTTGACACACTGAACTCTATCAGAGAAGTAGTTGGTGAACCAGGCGAGGCAATCATTTGAGAAACCAAGGCTGTCGAGTCTGCCGATGAGGATATGGTGATTGACAGAGTCGAAAGCCTTGGCCAGATCAATGAATACGGCTGCACAGTAATGTTTCTTATCGATGGCGGTTAAGATATCGTTTAGGACCTTGAGCGTGGCTGAGGTGCACCCATGACCAGCTCTGAAACCAGATTGCATAGCAGAGAAGGTATGGTGAGATTCGAAATGGTCGGTAATCTGTTTGTTGACTTGGCTTTCGAAGACCTTAGAAAGGCACGGTAGGATAGATATAGGTCTGTAGCAGTTTGGGTCAAGAGTGTCCCCCCCTTTGAAGAGGGGGATGACCGCAGCTGCTTTCCAATCTTTGGGAATCTCAGACGACACGAAAGAGAGGTTGAACAGGCTAGTAATAGGGGTGGCAACAATTTCGGCAGATAATTTTAGAAAGAAAAGGTCCAGATTGTCTAGCCCGGCTGATTTGTAGGGGTCCAGATTTTGCAGCTCTTTCAGAACATCAGCTGAATGGATTTGGGAGAAGGAGAAATGGGGAAGGCTTGGGCGAGTTGCTGTTGGGGGTGCAGTGCTGTTGTCCGGGGTAGGAGTAGCCAGGTGGAAAGCATGGCCAGCCGTAGAAAAATGCTTATTGAAATTCTCAATTATGGTGGATTTATCAGTGGTGACAGTGTTTCCTATCTTCAGTGCAGTGGGCAGCTGGGAGGAGGTGTTCTTATTCTCCATGGACTTTACAGTGTCCCAGATACCCACATATTTGACGCAGGTATTTATTATTCAACAAGGATAGTCATTGACCCGGACAAATTATAATTGTATGAGCTATGCCTCTGTGTACCGGCGTTGTTGTACCCCTCTACTGTCTGACTTGGTGGGGCGATCTCGTTCTGCATGCCTGCCTCACTTATATTCATATTCATATGTGTCGTCATGCATTTGTGCATGCACGCTTTTAACGGTCATATCCGTCTTGCTAGCTAACTTAGCTAGCTCATCAACCAGTATTTTATTCGCTTTTTCTGCACGATAGCACTTATTAAAGCCTTGAAACTCATGGGGACCTCACTGTTACCACGGGTCATCGAGCTAGCCCTTATTTGGCAGCAGGGTTGCATCGGTTTCCACTGGATGTGACAGCTTGTTAGGCTGGCTAGCTAGGTAGCTAATTCGCTAACGCGAACTGTTTATCACGTAGCAGCCTATGCTGACTAGCGTCGCTAGCAACTAGCTAACATAGATAAAGTTTAGTCGTGGGTCCACAAAATCAAACAAATGGTACTGACCTGATGACAAAATCATATTTCGAAAATGTAGTAGCTATTTATGTTGTTGTTGTTTAATGACATTGCGAATATAATCATTTTTGACATTTAACTACCGGGTATGTATCTAATCCGGTTTCGGCATGAGAAAAGTATTAATCGCAAATTCCAGCACTAACGGATACCGGGAAACAGAAATAAGAGAACCGGTCACGAATGCGGAGCCACGCCCTAAAATAACATGTGACCACAAGGCGTTTGTGACACATTCATGCGTTCCAATTTTGTCTTAATTGTCTGTAGGTTCTAAATTGCTTATGAGCTTGGCTGCCCTTCAGAAAGTAGCTGATTCTTGTACTCTACAGCTGTATTTTCCTACAGTTACTAATAATACTAGCAACAAAACAGATTTCATTCCTTAAAATGATTTTGCCAGATGGAAGAAAATAATAAGGTAGGCCTAAACTGTAATAAGATATACCTTAAAGACTGCTCGTGTTTAATCCTGAATCCAGTTGCCCCTCTTGTACTGGGATAAAACAATAGGGAACCCATGAACCTTATGGAGGAGTACATGTGTTTTGTAGAATCACCTGGGTTCTAAACTGGCTGAGGTAAACATTTTAGGAAAGCCTGGGTTTTTAAATCCCGGTGAAAGCAGATATGACAAGGTTTGTCAATGTCATGTTGCCCTTCCATTTAGATGAAACTAGCGAAAAGGATCATTTTTCTTCTCTTAATCCACATTTTCTAGCAAAAAAACAGGTTCAAGCTTTAGGGCTGGTGGCTCCATACATATTGGTCAAATGTAAAGTGTGTGTGTGTGTGGGGGGGGGGGGGGGGGGGGTCGTGGATAAGATGCGGTATAGGCCTACACTGTCTTCATCCTCTAAACCCTGGATGTTTACTAACTTTGGGAAGTTGGAAACACAAGCATCTTCATATACAATAGGTTTGTTTCAAAATTAGCATGTTTCTGGTCAATTAGTATTTTTAATCAGCTCAAGGTATCGGTTGTCTTAAACCACAGGTTTAGGATCAGATGACCCATTAGGGGGGTGAAAGAACAGTTGACCCTGTACCAGTGGTTAGTGTTATCTTCTACTAACATGTTACAGCGCAGGCATCCCACTGGGCACAAACTGGTTGAATCAACGTTGTTTCAGCGTAATTTGTCAATGTATTGTGACATGGAATCTTCTTGGAAAATACATTGAATCGTCAACATAATCTGTTGTTTTGAGGGTGAAATTTCAACCACAGGATGATGTCATCATTGTAATCAAAATTAGCATAGCCAAACCTTGTATAAAATAGGTTGAATTTGTACCTTTGAAACAATGTCAGATTTTCAACATTATATACACTTTCAGAAAAAAACAATAGGCTGGGCAGCACCTCAGCCCGGGATCGAACCCCATCCAGGGTTTTAACTACACCCAGCCCTGCTTAGCTTTAATATGTCACTGACTACTACCAATATGCTATTGTGAGAATTATTATTGAGAGATCTCTTAATAACAAAATATATTCAGTGTTAATATCGAAGTCATTCCAAGGGGTAGGTTTGACAAAGCAAATGAGATGTAACAGCTATTGTTTCAATTCAACCCAGAGTTCAACTAATAGACAAGGCATACAGTATGGGCCTAGTGTCTCAAGCTTTGGTTGATTTCAAATTGAATCTTCCAAGTTAATCATTCACATTTTGGATTCACGTCTCCATCTCAACCAAAAATCTAAGTTAAAGAATAGGACTAAATTGAATCAAACTTTATTTAAAGTGCATTTAAAGTTTGATTTGATTAAATATAGACCTATTCTTTAACTTAGATTTCTGGTTGAGATGGAGACGTGAATCTAACATATAAATGATTCATTTTTAGACAAACTGGAATTAAAGCCAGACTAAGTCAGTGGCACAGAAGGTTACTATCCAAGCAGAAGATACGTCTCCTTCAAATGGTGATATCAAATCAAATTTATTTATATAGCCCTTCGTACATCAGCTGATATCTCAAAGTGCTGTACAGAAACCCAGCCTAAAACCCCAAACAGCAAGCAATGCAGGTGTAGAAGCACGGTGGCTAGGAAAAACTCCCTAGAAAGGCCAAAACCTAGGAAGAAACCTAGAGAGGAACCAGGCTATGTGGGGTGGCCAGTCCTCTTCTGGCTGTGCCGGGTGGAGATTATAACAGAACATGGCCAAGATGTTCAAATGTTCATAAATGACCAGCATGGTCGTATAATAATAAGGCAGAACAGTTGAAACTGGAGCAGCAACACAGTCAGATGGACTGGGGACAGCAAGGAGTCATCATGTCAGGTAGTCCTGGGGCATGGTCCTAGGGCTCAGGTCCTCCGAGAGAGAGAGAAAAAACAGAAAGAATTAGAGAGAGCATATGTGGGGTGGCCAGTCCTCTTCTGGCTGTGCCGGGTGGAGATTAAAACAGAACATGGCCAAGATGTTCAAATGTTCATAAATGATCAGCATGTTCGAATAATAAGAAGGCAGAACAGTTGAAACTGGAGCAGCAGCACGGCCAGGTGGACTGGGGACAGCAAGGAGTCATCATGTCAGGTAATCCTGGGGCATGGTCCTAGGGCTCAGGTCCTCCGAGAGAGAGAAGGAGATAATTAGAGAACGCACACTTAGATTCACATAGGACACCGAATAGGACAGGAGAAGTACTCCAGATATAACAAACTGACCCTAGCCCCCCGACACAAACTACTGCAGCATAAATACTGGAGGCTGAGACAGGAGGGGTCAGGAGACACTGTGGACCCATCCGAGGACACCCCCGGACAGGGCCAAACAGGAAGGATATAACCCCACCCACTTTGCCAAAGCACAGCCCCCACACCACTAGAGGGATATCTTCAACCACCAACTTACCATCCTGAGACAGGGCCGAGTATAGCCCACAAAGATCTCCGCCATGGCACAACCCAAGGGGGGGCGCCAACCCAGACAGGATGACCACATCAGTGAATCAACCCACTCAGGTGACGCACCCCTTCCAGGGACGGCATGAGAGGGCCCCAGTAAGCCAGTGACTCAGCCCCTGTAATAGGGTTAGAGGCAGAGAATCCCAGTGGAAAGAGGGGAACCGGCCAGGCAGAGACAGCAAGGGCGGTTCGTTTCTCCAGAGCCTTTCCGTTCACCTTCCCACTCCTGGGCCAGACTACACTCAATCATATGACCCACTGAAGAGATGAGTCTTCAGTAAAGACTTAAAGGTTGAGACCGAGTTTGCGTCTCTGACATGGGTAGGCAGACCGTTCCATAAAAATGGAGCTCTATAGGAAAGCCCTGCCTCCAGCTGTTTGCTTAGAAATTCTAGGGACAATTAGGAGGCCTGCGTCTTGTGACCGTAGCGTACGTGTAGGTATGTATGGCAGGACCAAATCAGAGAGATAGGTAGGAGCAAGCCCATGTAATGCTTTGTAGGTTAGCAGTAAAACCTTGAAATCAGCCCTTGCTTTGACAGGAAGCCAGTGTAGAGAGGCTAGCACTGGAGTAATATGATCAAAATGTTTGGTTCTAGTCAGGATTCTAGCAGCCGCATTTAGCACCAACTGAAGTTTATTTAGTGCTTTATCCAGGTAGCCGGAAAGTAGAGCATTGCAGTAGTCTAACCTAGAAGTGACAAAAGCATGGATACATTTTTCTGCATCATTTTTGGACAGAAAGCTTCTGATTTTTGAAATGTTACGTAGATGGAAAAAAGCTGTCCTTGAAATGGTCTTGATATGTTCTTCAAAAGAGAGATCAGGGTCCAGAGTAACGCCGAGGTCCTTCACAGTTTTATTTGAGACGACTGTACAACCATTAAGATTAATTGTCAGATTCAACAGAAGATCTCTTTGTTTCTTGGGACCTAGAACAAGCATCTCTGTTTTGTCCGAGTTTAAAAGTAGAAAGTTTGCAGCCATCCACTTCCTTATGTCTGAAACATATGCTTCTAGCAAGGGCAATTTTGATATTTGGTTTCGTTGTCAACCAAACATAATTCAATATTACTTTAGTAATACAGTAGATAGCCTAAAGTTCAGTGTACCTTACAAACTAATGGAACAGTATTTATTCAACCTTAAAATGAGCACCACATTTTGACAAAGCGTGCATGTTCAAGGTAGTGACGTGTGTAACTATGTGTTGTTGTTTTTGGTCGCACTGCTTTGCTTCATCTTTGCCAGGTCGCAGTTGTAAAAGAGAACTTGTTCTCAACTGGCCTACCTGATTAAATAAAAGGTGAAAAAACAAGGAATAAAAAAATAGCATTTTAAGGTCGCAGATCTGTGGAGATCTTCCCAATTGCTATAATAATCTGCGCAGAATCTCAAACAGCATTGATCACTTCCACCATGTCCTTTTAATGTAATCTCAACTACAATCCAGGTCATTTGGTTGTGCTATTAGATAAAGCACATTGATAAAACATTTCAGTAGTTGTATAAATACTAAATGTCTGACATTGTATTCCCATTTGAACTTTGTTGTGCTTTTAAATGGTTCAAAGTGCTGTGAAAACACATTTAGATGACAGATAAACCAGAAATCAGACAGTTTTTCCAATGGAATTTGGTTGTGCTTTTAGATGGTTGAACACATAATGAAAACACATTGGGAATTAAACACACTTCTCATTGTCTTTTTGAGTGGGGGATGCAACCAGACTCACATGAAACCCTTCATGAAGACAAGTAGCCTAGTGGTTAGAGAGTTGGACTAGTAACCGAAAGGTTGCAAGTTCAAATCCCTGAACTGACAAGATACAAATCTGTCGTTCTGCCCCTGAACAGGCAGTTAACCCACTGTTCCTTGGCCTTTCTTGAAAATAAGATTTTGTTCTTAACTGACTTGCCTTGTAAAATAAAAATCTGAAGCAGAGCTTAATTTGTAAATTGGGAGGTGCCCGAACAAAAAGTGAGTGCTAGAAAGGGGGTTCTGTGGTACCAGAACTCATGAGAAAAAAAGATCACCTTTTATAATAGAGCATTGAACGCATATCATCACATTTGGGTAGAGTAGAGCCATTTACAGAAGGTGAACACATGGGGAACAGTTTTAGTAGCCAATGGTCCGGGAAAGTGTTGGCCTTTTTAAAACCGCATTTCGTGCAATTCTACATCCTTTTACATGACTGGAGACTTTGGCATTATCTTTTTTTAAATCCGCACAAATGATCGAAATGGCAGGCTACTTTGACGCTGACAAATTTAGTATCTGAGATCAATAAAAACGACATTGTCTTGAATCCATCAATAGCCTATAGCCCTAGGTCTGTGGAGAAACATATAGTAGGCTACAATATGAGGAGGAAATTAGTCCTAAAAATGCTTTCCAGTTTCACTGACTCACCCAATGATGCGCAGCTCACTCGCTGGAGATTGTCGATGCGCTCGTGTCAAAAGCCTATCTCTCCCTTTCTCTGTTTTGTAAAAACAATGTTTGGGAGTTGATCAAATATTTTGGTAGTCTACAGCATAGTCTTATCTTTTCAGCAAGAGTCATTGCTTTTCAATCTGTGTTTTCCCTCGATTGTATTTGAAATATTGCAAAAGGACTGTTTTGTCTGCGTGCTGTTTTTTCACTGACAGATTTGCCTCGCGTTCCCGACTGTAGGCTATTCTTTGTTATTGGGCTACAATCCGCAGCTAGGCTATTTTAAAAAAAAAGGGACCATTGGTCCTCTGTAGCTAAATTAGAGGGTTTCTCATGACGTATATTAGGCTATTCTGAATGATTTAATTTATTTCTGAACAGACAGCAGTAATTCCGTAACTTTAGAAAATTCCTCCAGAACCCTTCATGCAGCTATGATTCTATAAGGAAACAAATGATGAAGTGCAACTCTGGAGCGATGAGTGGGTAGGATAATTGACGAAGAGGCAACTCGAATGAACTTTGATCGCTTTTATTATAATTGTTACATAGAAAAAAGTGAAAATTATTTTTCATGGCACGGGAGGTACGGGATTCGGCCAAATAGGGTCCGGAACAAAACAGTCCAGAACGGAACGGTGCCGGATCCTGTTCTGGCATGATACTGCTCAAATTAAGCACTGATTTGAAGTACCCATGCCTCTACCTGCTGAGTATAAAGATTATTAAACTAGATTCAGTGGGCTTGTCATTCACAGTACTGATGAAAAATCAAGTATAGTTGATCTAAATGTGGGAGGCCATCTAGTGGTCACCGGATTTTTTAAAATTTTTATTCATGCAAGCTATCTTTGCACTAGCATGCGATTCCATGTATTTGACGCAGGTATTTATTTTTCAACATGTATTGTCTGGAACAAAATATAATTGTATGAGCTATGCCTCTGTGTCCCGGCGTTGTTGTACCCCTCTACTATCTGGCTTGGTGGGGCGATCTCGTTCTGCATGCCTGCTTCAATGAGATACAATGTGTCGTCATGCATTTGTGCATGCACGCTGTTAACGGTCATACCCGACTTGCTAGCTCATTTAGCTAGCTCATCAACCAGTATTTTATTCGCTTTTTCTGCACGACAGCACTTATTAAAGCCTTGAAACTCATGGGGACCTCACTGTTACCACGGGTCATCGAGCTAGCCCTTATTTGGCAGCAGGGTTGCATCGGTTTCCACTGGATGTGACAGCTTGTTAGGCTGGCTAGCTAGGTAGCTAATTCGCTAACGCGAACTGTTTATCACGTAGCAGCCTATGCTGACTAGCATCGCTAGCAACTAGCTAACATGGATAAAGGCTAGTCGTGGGTCCACAAAATCAAACAAATGGTACTGAACTGATAACAAAATCATGTTTCGAAATTGTAGAAGCTATTTATGCTTTTTTTGTTGTTGTTGTTGCTTAATGACATTGCGAATATCATAATTTTTGTCATTTAACTACCGGTATGTATTTAATCCGGTTTCGGCATGAGAAAAGTATTAATCGCAAATTCCAGCACTAACGGATACCGGGAAATAGAAATAAGAGAACCGGTCACGAATGCGGAGCCACGCCCTAAAATAACATGTGACCACAAGGCGTTTGTGACACATTCATGCGTTTCAATATTGTCATAATTGTCTGTAGGTTCTAAATTGCTTATGAGCTTGGCTGCCCTTCAGAAAGTAGCTGATTCTTGTACTCTACAGCTGTATTTTCCTACAGTTACTAATAATACTAGCAACAAAACAGATTTCATTCCTTAAAATGATATTGCCAGATGGAAGAAAATAATAAGGTAGGCCTAAACTGTAATAAGATATACCTTAAAGACTGCTTGTGTTTAATCCTGAATCCAGTTGCCCCTCTTGTACTGGGATAAAACAATAGGCAAGCCATGAACCTTATGGAGGAGTGCATGTGTTTTGTAGACACACCTGGGTTCTAAACTGGCTGAGGTAAACATTTTAGGAAAGCCTGGGTTTTTTAGTGGATATAATGGGGTATAGGCCTAACTGTTGTTTTGAGGGTGAAACTTAAATCACAGGATGATGTCATCATTGTAAACTAAATTCAGCATAGCCAAACCTTGTATAAAATAGGTTGAATTTGTACCTTTGAAACCATGTCAGATTTTCAACATTATATACACTTTCAGAAAAAAACAATAGGCAGCTCCTCAGCCCGGGATCGAACCCCATCCAGGGTTTTAACTACACCCAGCCCTGCTTAGCTTTAATATGTCACTGACTACTACCAATATGCTATTGTGAGAATGATTATTGAGAGATCTCTTAATAACAAAATATATTCAGTGTTAATATCGAAGTCATTCTAAGGGGTAGGTTTGACAAAGCAAATGAGTGAGTGAGTCTTTGACATGAAGACAGTGGTTAGATTCTGCCATTGGGACTGCTCTGATGTTTCCATTCTCTCCTGGTTATGACCATAGAGCCTTGTCCCAGTCTCTGGACCTGCCTGTCTGTGTGGTGGATGACCACCTGACCTCTGAAGCTGTCAATGAGATGGTAAGTTGACCTTGTCATTTCATATTACAACATTAATCCAATAAAATGTTATAGTGATGCTATCATTGGCAATGTTGACGTACCACAACCATCTCTGTTGTGTTGCAATTGTTTAATTGGCCCAACGTTGCCAATGCTCCTCCACTCTTTAACGGTTTATAATTATTTCAGTATGATATTTGTTGTATATTAGGTTTGATTATTTGCAATATAATTACATTTCTACCAGGAGCAGAGCAATTCTACCAGGAGCAGAGCAACCTCAGTGATGGAAACCACAGAAGAGGGGAAGCTCAACAATGTGGAACATCTAACACTTATGGACTTCCTTCAAAACCTAACTGAGAAGTATGTTCTGTTTTCTTTGGTACTATCACACCTTCAAGGAAATAAGATCAAATTAGAAACTGATCAATCGGAAAAAAATGTTCAGTGCTAGAAAAGTTGTCACATTGCAATTTTGCCAAAACAACTGACACAAAGCAAGTATAACTTCACGATCAGGCAAATAATTAAATAAAAACAATTCTGCCACGCATCCTGATATGACAACATTTATAACAATATTGTTTTCAGGCAATGGAGGGGGATTCGTGAGGGCATGTTTGACCCGGTAAGATCATGTTACTGAAAATTTAATTAGATTACCATGAAAACTCTGCCTAATCTTTAACCTTGTTCATAAGCTTTTGAAAGACGCACTATGCAACATTTTAAAACACTTCTTCTGTTTCTGGAATACAGCTGACAAAACAACAGCTTGCCGGCTTGTGTCTGAGGATTGTCCAGTTTTTATCGGACAAGCTGATGCAGATCATCATCCCAGGTCTTTACGAATTACTGGGCATCCAAGATGCTGCCTCCTCTCAATTGTCACAGAGATCTCTCACAGCGTCACTCACCAGTCTGTTAGACGATAAGACTAACACCAAGTCCCGCGTGAGATTTACTGAGGCTGGTGTACCTAAGAGGCCAGGCAGTCGAAAGTCTTACAATAGCTTTCGCATCCCGACTCCCTACCCTTCCTCCAACTGTATGGAGCAGGAAGAGGAAGAAGAGCAGGAATCACAACTTAAGTTCAAGGAGATTTACCTGACTAAGGGCAGTGGAAGCTACCTGCCCAAGGGGGCCATGAGGTATGTTCTTAAAGGGAAATTTAACAACTTCATATTCATCTCCAGCATCACCATATGTGAAAATTACACATTTCTATGCTTTGTAGTAAAAAAAATATAGAGGGACGTAACTGTTTCCAATAGTGCTGAGAAATTAGTGCTTTTTGAGGTTGGTTTGGTTTCGATTCAAATATTTAAAAAAGAATCACAGTTTTGGATTTCAATACTTTTTTTAGACATTGAATGCACTATGGATTATGTGTGTTGAATGCTGTAACAACACATAATAAAACAATGAATAAAAGTCCCATGATGGTAGTGACTGTCCATTACTGTTTATGACTTATCAACCATCATTTACTTTCTCATATAAAATATTTATTTGATGACTTTATTATTTCATTCCAAGTCATCAACTCATCTCTATAGAGCTGCTGCTTATCCTGTCTGACAAAATCACTATTTTAGTAGTTCTTCAAATTAAATAAGACCTACTTTTATGACCGCTGAACACCGACTGTCAATCACTTAGATCATGTATTTCCAGGTAGAGAATCCTTGCAACGCAACTGCTTTTTATCTCTCTCATGCATTCTCTCGTCTCTCCGTCTCAGTCAATGAGGTTTCCGTATCTGCTCCACACAGAGTGGACAAGTAAGTGGGCGTGCAATGGATTATGGGCTTTAATTGCCATATTTTCTGTGCTAAACTATGTAGAATATTGGCCTGTTGGAAACTACAACTCCCTACTACATTGCATAGTTCGTGCTTGATCTGATTTATCTCTACAGAAACTGAGCATCGAGCTCACAGAAGAAGAAAAAAATTAACTATCTGGAATTCAAATAATTGAGCCGACGTCGGTCAATTAGTTGTTTAAAAACCGAAAAATAACAAAAATGTTGGTTAAATGCTCAGCTCTAGATTCTAATGACATCATCAGTGTGCATCGTGTGATTTTAACCAATTATGAGTAGGCATTGCCTACTAATTGGTTGATGTCATAGAAAACACTTATCTTCCTCTTTCTTTTTTACTACAAAACATAGAAATGCCTGTTTTTCACATATGCTGATGTTGGGGTGGTGCTGGAGATGATGAATATGAAGTTGAAACATTTAGAAATTTCCCTTTAACATTTCTTCAAACTGCCTTCTATTTATGATTGTCCTTGAAGTTATTAGAAGTTACAGTATTTGAAGTTTATAGCAATTTGGATTTTTGTAGAGGATAGATATTGCCAGGATAGATAGATATCTACAGGCCAGTTTCAATACAAATGACTTATACAAAATACATTTTATTGGGCTTTAGAAATTAAACAGTTAGGCTGACATCACACTAAGGTTTTTTCTCAGAGAAACAGCAGTGTTTTCCTCATTGTTTTCAATGGTGCAGATGTATTTGACACACTGAATGTGCATCACAGCCTTACATATTATTTGTTTGACTTTGATGATTTCTGTTGTTTTTTTCCCCAAGGATTCTAACCTCTCTGTCTGATGTGCAGAAAAAAACAACCAACTCTGAGACGCTACAAGTCCTCTTAGGTGTCTCAGAGGACACCCTCGTCACCTGTGTGCAGGACAGCCTGCAAGTTTCTCTCTCCAAACTTGCATGCATGTCCAATTCTCCATCTGGAAGTGCAGGCTCTATAATGCTAACCCCTGCTGTAATGGCAGAGTTGGCTAAAGATGTCAAGTCGGCCTTATCAGTGGTCGTTAAGAGTGCCTCCGCAAGCCAAACCTCTCTAGTGACACCGGTAAGGGGAGACTCACAGACCAAGGTGACTGAGAGCATGGTGAGAGAGCTGGCTGCTAAACTTGAAAAAGTTGACCAAGAGAGCAAGAGTCTAACAGGGCAAGTCATGACCACGATCTCTGACACAATGGTGGCTTTTGTTGACGAGAACGAACAGAATTTGCTGGAAGATCTGAAGGACAAGATCACGTATTTGGCATCGCATGTTGGCTTCATTGAGGATCTTGATGCCCTGATAAGGAAATACGAGAGCAGCTACAATATTGGTGAATCTGGTTCCTCATACACGCTCACGTCTAAGAGCATCCAAAAACTCTCCAGCCGGGAGTTTCAAACATCAGCAATACAAGCAGTGAGTGGAGTTCTTGCCAAAAAAGTCAGTAGTTTGAGCTTTCCTAGATCAGTCGTTCAGTCTCAGTTAACAGGTGCTGTATCAGGTCAAACATTGTCTGGCATTGTAAAGACAGAGTCAATTCACCCAGTGGGCTCAGCAGCGTCAGTAGTTGTTAAGACTTTTGTGTCAGATATGAAGTCCTTGGCTGAATCTGAAGAGAGTCCCCAACAGAAGAGTGCCTGGTCTGCTGCTGTTCACATTTACCACAGCATCCAAAACAACTTGAAAGATTATTTCGGCAAGCTTCAGCGATGTGCCTTAAAGAGCATTGTCACATCTGATGATAACATCACAAATGCTGAGTTTAAGGAGACAGTTCCACTTCCTTGCTTAAACATGAAATATAGGCCCAGTAAGAGTGAGCCTCAGTTGCCAGAGTCCACTGGTGCAGTTACTTTACAAAGAGGCCTAAGTGAGAGCTCAAAACTTCTTTGGGCACCCACTGAGTCAGAAGAAAGCAAGCTCCTTCTGACAACTTGCACCAAAGAAGTCATCTCAGAGCTTCTGGTCTTGTACAACACTGAGATGTCAAAGGAGGACCCCCTGTACACTGTTGGAGAAAAAGGATCAGGCTTCTCTATTGAGAGAGAGAAATTTGTAGAGGGTGTTCTGGCTCAGCTTGGGGATATCTCCCATTCCAGGTCCTCATCACCAATAGTTTGTGAGTTCTCCTGTCAAAATGAGGACAGCAGAAGTAAGGCCACAGCTTCTTTGACCAGTCTGTTAGATTGTATTAGAAAACTCTCAAGTGAGGAATTTAAGAGAAATGCCACTCAAGCAGTGAGTGAGTTCCTAGTTAAAAAGTCCACCAGTAGCTTAACTAGTGCACAGCCTGCTTATTCTGTAGCATCCAGGTCTTGTTCCATTCAAAACCAGTACACATGGTCAAAGGATATTTGTGCGGATTCTGCTGCCTTTGGCATCATTGAAACATTTGTGGAAGACCTGCAGAGCTCGGCGCAACCTGCAGAAGTAGAGGAGAGAGAACCTGACCTCCAGGAAAATGCACAAAAGCTACAGAGCAGGATCTGGTCTGCCACCACTAGTTTATATAACAATATTCAGAAGACTTTAAAGGATTTCATCATTCATCAGCGGAGGTCAGACATGCTGAGCAGAATGTCTAGTCATATACCCACAGAGGATTCTGGACATCTTGGGACTAAGGAGCACATTTGTTTGGCAAGCCAGGACTTGAGGCAAGCTAGTAAGAGTGTGCCTCACTTGCACAGTTTGAACCTTGAAGTGGCTCTACACAGGGGTGTCAGCGAGAGTTCAAAACTTCTCTGGACTGAAACAGACGAGGCTCTACTGACCAATTGTACCAAAGAGGTCATTTCAACAATCTTGACCTTATGCGAGGATCAGGCATCAAATGCACCTTGCTTCTCCACAGTAGGAAAGAAAATATCTGATATGTCCCTTGAGGTCAACATGTTGGTAGGTGGTGTTCTGTCTCAGCTGAAGGACATCTCCTTGTCAAGGTCCCCAACACCATGTGAAGACATGTTTGAACGTCTCCAAGGTTCTCCTGAGCAAACCTCTCCAGTAAGTCTAGATTGCAGCACGGCTGCCTCCAAAGGCATTGCATCTTCCCACAGTCTTTCAACAAAGAGCCTCCAAAAACTCTCTAGTCATGAGTTCCAAACCAAAGCTGAGAAAGGAGTGAGTGAGGTCATCTCTAGATCATTTAACATTGTGGAGGAAGGCACAACAGATAAGTACCTCCAGTCTGTATCTACATCCACCACATCTACTGATATTATACAAACCATGGTGAAAGACCAGCAGGAGCTCACCCAGACCACCCAATCATCTGACATGGTATCTGGAACCTCCCTGCTCACCACTGGACAGGTTTCTGAGAAAAGAATCTGGTCTGTTGCTCGTAACATCTACTACAGTCTGCAAAATAAGATTACGGAGTTTCTCAGAAAAGATCTTCAAAGATCAGACACAACACTTGGTTCAATCCAAATCTTTACATATCAAAGCAGTCCTGCATCACAAAGAGCAAGTCTCGGCCATCTTGAGGTCAACCAGAGCAGTGTTACACCTGGTGGAAACGATGCCTGTGTGGACATTCCGCACAAATTACTATCTAAAACCACTGAGCTCTCAGGATCCATGCTGGAGGATATTGGCACGATCCGTTGTAGGAGTGCTGACAGCCAAAATACAAGAAATACCTCTTCTTCACGCTCCTCCATCTCTCTAACACCTACTTCAAAATTAAGGCAGTCGAAATGGCACTTTGCCTTACCCGGGACTCCCATCCCCACTGAGTTTCCTGCTCAGATGGACTTTCCCATTGTTAGAAACACAATCATTGAGGACTTCGTTCACACAGAGGACTTACTTCCTGTATCCTTTGTGGACAAAGTCAGGCAAGCTGCTGGGGTGGTAGTGGACATTATGGTGGAAAGTGTTGAGAACACACAGGAAAATGGAAAGGGTGCTTCACATCTTGACGACCTCCGATCTGCTGTTAGGAAATTGAGAAAAATAATTTCCACTTGGACCATCCACATTTTCAGTCATGAATTGGTGGATAAAGTGATAGCCCTTCAGGACAGCCACAGCACTCCACAGGTCTTAACATTGGAAGCAGCCAAAAGTGCTTCAGACTCCATTCTTTCAAGGCTGAAATGGGGAAAGGAACAATGTGCCATATCCAAGGAGCTCTCCTCTCAGCTTCTCCAGATATTTGCTGAAGAGACAGTGAAGGGCTTCCTGAGACAGTGGTCAGATGAGTATGAAAACATAAACTTTGATGTTTCAGTCCAGAACGATCCAAAGACTTCTACTTGCATGGTCATTCTTCAAATGATCACCAAAGCCACTGCTAAATGTTATTTTGAGTCCACTACCAGTGTGGCCACCAGTGACATTGTAGAAGGCGTGTTTGATTTGGAAAGGGATACCATCAGCAGTACTGGAGAGCAGGTCCTCACCTTTAACACAAAGGTATAGTACACATACATCTTTCATGAATAACACTGCTGTTGACCTTTTGTGAGATATATGATTATTTGTGTCATGGCATTGCACTGCTTCTTTGCAATTGATATGCTGTACTTTAAGATATCGAAAAAAATTCAGTTTGTTTTAATGTGCCTTTTCCCACCAACCAGGGTTCCAAGAAAGTTAGTAAGAACCTCTGTCCTCATGAGTCTCTGGAGTACCAGCCTCAGAACATTTCCCCTACTGTGTACTTTACAGGTAAGCCCTGCTGCTGTTTAGGCTGCTGCTCAGTCAAGACTGAGACATTATCCCTTTACCATTCCACTAATTCATTTGGAAAGACATTGTACTCCTCTTTTGTTGTTACCTATGACATACTGTACTGTGGGCTGGGTGGTAGCCTAGTGGGTTAAGAGGTTGGGCCAGTAACCGATAGGTTGCTGGTTCAGAATCCCTGAGTTCACGAGGCAAAATCTGCCAATGTGCTCTTGAGCAAGGCACTTCATCCTAATTGCTCCTTGTAAGTCTCTCTAGATAAGAGTGTCTGATAAATGAGTAAAAATTTAAATTGATGGCATGCTGGATGGTCTTTTGTTGCAGAGACGATGACAACATCTCATGGCTCCTTTTCTCCAGAGGGAATTTATGATATCGCATCGTCCTTCCCACTTGAAGAGAAGAGTCGCAAACCCTCCCTTTTCACCAGATTGTCTAGATCCATCACGAAAGGCTTTCTCAGCCCATTCAAATCTTCAAGGAAAACGATTTAATTATTTAATTAATGATTTAATTAAATTCCTCATTATAAACAACGAGAGCATTCATTTGTTCAGATGAGAATCTAATCGTATTGGTCACATATGCTTTATTACGAGCACATTCCCAACAGTGCAGAGTTAAAGTAAGAAATATTTTCTAAATAGTAACACAATAACAATAACAAGGCTATATACAAGGAGTACCAGTACCGAGTCAATGTGCATGGGTGCGAGGTAGTTGAGGTAATACAGTATGTACATGTAGGTAAGGGTAAAAGTGACTCGGCAATCAGCATAGATAATAAACACAGTAGCAGCAGCTAGTGTGAAAGTCGGTCAGTGTCACAGTGAATGTGTGGGTAGAGTGTAGTGAGTGTGCATCGAGCCAATTCAAGAGAGTCAGTGGAAAACAATTAGAAAAATACATCAGTAACAAAGGGGGTCAATGCAAATAGTGCAGGTGGCCATTTAATTAACGTTCAGCGGGTAGAAGCTGTTCAGCAGTCTAATGACTTGGGGTAGAAGTTGTTCAGCAGTCTAATGACTTGGGGGTAGAAGCTGTTCAGCAGTCTAATGACTTGGGGGTAGAAGCTGTTCAGCAGTCTAATGACTTGGGGGTAGAAGCTGTTAAGGAGCCTTTTGTCCCAGACTTGGTGCTCTCATATCGCTTGCCGTGTGGTAGCAGAGTGAACAGTCTATGACTTGGATGGTTGGAGCCTTTTGCCAATCATTTACATATCACTTACTTTATTTTTATTTGATTTGATGTCATATTGTAAAAGTATGTATCTGTTTTGCTGAAAATATGATTTTGAAAACAATGAATGTCTACAAGTGCTTCATAAAACAGTTATATTTATTTTTGTATTTTCAAAAGACAGCAAATAGCCAATCAAGTATCAACATAAGTGAAATGAAAGACAGATTTAATTTTCAGTGAATAATTGTCTTGTCCAGTAAGCAACTCAATGACATCATTAGATCACCTCCAAGAAGCATCTTCAACGTTCACCTGACAACCCATTGGATAAGACACATACACTAACCAAGTGTTTCTTACCTGTCAAGAAGGTTGAGAAGGTTGTTCTGAACTGACTTGTCTTGTGAAATAAAGGTTAAATAAACTATTTAAGCAGCCTGCTATATTGCTGTGTAAATTCACACACTGCAGGGGAATGATGACACATGCTGTGCTAACACATCGTCACAGTAGTTGTCAGTTTTGTAACGTAAATAAAGAGTTTGTCAAATACTCTGAAATACAGTATGTATTATTTTGACACTGCACAGACTCATATGAGCAATAATGATCCACATCTTAATAAAAGAGTTTTAAGGCAGCAGGATAAAGGGGGGGGGGGGTTGGAGCCTCAATTAGACCCATGTCAAACACTTACAGTACAACCACATTCAGTACAATCACATACATCACAACCACATAGTCACATTCAGTCAACTGAATGATTCTAGAATAATAATAATTCCATTCACATTTGGCTACTTCAAATAGCCAGTGAAATACGATACGTTTTTTGTTACTTGAGAATACGAATGACTGAGAATCCACTGCCTGCCTTTGTAAACTTTCTGCACACAAATCAAACACAGTACTGACTATAACTATAAGCCTCATCCAAAGGAACGAAATTCTAAGTCGTCCGCATTGTTTCAGGCATCATCCGTTCCAAAGTCTCATCTTGTTCACTGTAAAAAATAAAAACTCAAATAAGAGTTCCTTTTTGGACAATTCCAGGTTGTCCCTCCTTGTTTCAGTATGTTTAATCTGCCTAATGACCAGGATCCTGGTGTCTACCCAATGTGCTGAGCACTCCTCCTGGCCAGAGTCCGCGCTACATTCAGCTGCTGCAACCATGGTCTCTGTGTGAAGGCACTGTTAGAGAGTCAATCAACCAGAACAAGGTTAGGAGACCAAATCTGTGTCCTAGCATTGTGAAATACTGTATATGTAATGGCCTCAATACATTAATGAAGCGCCCTAGGTCAAGGGTATATCATATGCAGTGATGTAGTGGTAAAACCATTGACTGGTAAATGCTGATTGCCGTTCAGGATTAAAGAAGTAACGCTCCCTCTACTTTCAATGCATCTTCCACAAAAAGTGGGTAAATGCTTGAACCAAATAAAATAAAAGTGTGTAAACAGCTTTTACATGTGTTCCCACCACCACTGATTATAGGAGGCTTCTTCTGACAGTATTCACACCTTCCATAAGAAACCTCCAGAGAAATATTCATATTCACCGTAGCTGTCATTTAAACTTGGACTAACCTGGCCAAGACCAAACAGTATATGGCGTTTTCTCTGGGTGTGCGGTCGCAGTGGAGAGAGAAAAGGCCTCTAGTGAGGTGGTGAGTATCTGGGCGGAGTTTGGCGAGGCAAACACAGGTCTGAGATTGGTGTCTCTGGAAATGGGCGGGAGCGGGACTCTGCTCCTCCATTGGTTGCTCCTCCATTGGTTGCTGTTCTGATCCCCACTCTCATCCTCCTCACATCCCTTCCCTCCACATTCCCTCTTCTCTCTTTCATCCCTCGTGGCCACAGGGTGTAGCTTCGGTAGTTGAAGAGGTTTATCCTGGGATGCCAGGGAGCGGAGCGGGCAGGATACATGAGATGGGCAGTTGATGGGGGTAAAACGTCGAGAGGCTGTGGACATCACCCTGATACCGGCCTTGGCCTCACTCCTCCTGGGCTTGGAGGACATCTTGGGGAGGGTGAAGCCGTCCACCAGGACCGTGTCGCCCACCCTGGTCCTGAACGGAGCCCTGTTGGGGCTGATGCAGTGCCTGGATGATGCCCTCCTCTGCCCCAGCCTCACCCAGCCCTTTATCTGGAGGTATGTCCGCATGGGCAGGGCCATACCTGGGAGGACCACCACAGAGCACAGCTTGGTGGCCAGGTGACTCACACACTCCCTGTGGCCGTACTGAAGGGCGATCCTCAGGGGGTCACAACCCTGGGGATCCCGACAGGCAAGGGTCAGAACGCTGCTGGCGATAAAGAGTTTGAGGATGGTGAGCTGGCCGCGCTCGATGGAGGCGACAGCGGGACACTTGGCGACGTCGGGGTGGGCCGTCTGGTGGCACCACTCACGGTAAGGGTGAACCCCCACCGGCTCAATGACACGCACCCCCCTCTCCAGCAGCCAGCCGGCCAGGTCCAGGTGGCCCAGAGAAGCAGCGATGTAGAGTGCCACCCGGAGCTGGAACCTGGAATAATACAGAATCAATGTATTTATAACACGTTTCAAGTTTTTTTTGTCAAGTTCACAAGATACAGTGGGTTATAAAACAGTACAGTAAAATGCTTACTTGCAAGCTCTTTCCCACAATGCAGTATTAAATATCAGGGTAAGAGAAAAAACGTATGAAGGAAAAAAACACGAGAATATAAGCTACATACAGGGTCAGTACTATCATTGTAAGCTATATACAGGGTCAGTACTATCATTGTAAGCTATATACAGGGTCAGTACTATCATTGTAAGCTATATACAGGGTCAGTACTATCATTGTAAGCTATATAAAGGTGCAGTACCATCACTGTTGATAGTAAGTCTATCATACAGTTCAGTGTGTAGATGTGTATTCTGACCTCATCACAGGTCTCTCCCTAGACAGGTGTCGTTGGACGGTCAGTCTGTGTCCCAGGAAGCAGCCTCTGAGGAACTCCGCCCACCCATCCCAGGTGTCCAACCATTTTACATAAATACCTATGTTGTGTTTATACACCGAGTAAACAAAACATTATGAACACCGGTTCTTTCCATGACAAAGACTGACCAGGTGAATCCAGGTGAAAGCTATGATCCCTTAATGATGTCACTTGTTAAATCCACTTCAGTGTAGATGAAGGGGAGCGGACAGGTTAAAGAAGGATTTTTAAGCCTTGAGACAATTGAGGCATAAATTGTGTATGTGTGCCATTCAGAGGGTGAATGGGCAAGACAAAATATTTAAGTGCTTTTGAACGGGGTAGTAGGTGCCAGGTGCACCGGTTTGTGTCAAGAACTGCAATGCTGCTGGGGTTTTTCACACTCAACAGTTTCCTGTGTGTATCATGAATGGTCCACCACCCAAAGAACATCCAGCCAACTTTGCACAACTGTTGGAAGCATTGGAGTCAACATGGGCCAGCATCCCTGGGGAACGCTTTCAAACACCTTGTAGAGTCCATGCCCCAACGAATTGAGGCTGTTCTGATGGCAGAAGGCGGGGTGCAACTCAATATTAGGAAGGTGTTTCTAATGTTTGGTACACTCAGTATATATAAGTTAGGAGTCATATAATTACAGGGGTAAGATGAAGTGACTCCTTTGCACTGATCTTAGGTCTGGTTTGTGTTTTTACTGCTAATGGTAAAGGTTAGGATTTGGTGAGAGTAAACTGATCCTAGATCTGTGCCCAAGGGCAATCTCTATCCAGAGACAAATCAAAGGTCCATGCTATTTAAATTTATAATCTACCACCATCTCGTGGCTCAAACTTGTAACAACATTTTCTAATTCATGTGCTATACTGAGTTTCGTTCTATCACATTGAACACTAATCTGGGTGCAGATTAAATTGAACACTAATCTGGGTGAAAATTAAATTGAAGACTAATCTGGGTGCAGATTATATTGTTAACTGAAATATTATGAATATGTATTTCAATGAACCCAAAGGGCCTCTTCTTCTCCTACTATACGGCCTGCTGTAGTCTGCTGTACTCTGCTGTACTCTGCTGTACTCTACTGTACTCTACTGTACTCTGCTGTACTCTGCTGTACTCTGCTGTAGTCTGCTGTGCACTACTGTACTATACACCACTGGGTATACAGACTCTTCAGATACTGTTAGCGAACACCAGACTGAGGTCGAGGCGATTACATGGGGAAAAGGTTTATGACTGTAAGGGTGTTTGGTACAAAGGCAACACTACATCGGGCCACATTTCAGCTCTATCCCAGGTCAACCATACAATACTATAGATTTCCACTCTAGTCAACCAGCGAGAAGGAGAGACAGACAGAAGGTCTGGCTTTGACGATGTCAATGATGGGATGTGTAAGTAAGGAGTAAGGAACACAAATAAACATTATTCTGATGGTTAAATTTGTACTTAGATACATAACCACTCTCCTCTGTTAGCAAATCTTCCACAGAACTTTGTGGAACAGAGTGAGTTCTGTCCCTGTCTGGCTCTGGACATGTACCCAGGGACCTCTGTACAACAACACTTCACACTCACGAAGCAGTGTTCTTACTAACCAATCACTCTACCATAACCATGGTCTCGGTATAAAGCAGTGTCCTTACTAACCAATCACTCTACCATAACCATGGTCTTGGTTGAGCAAGGTCAATATTACTTTAAGTCTCAAGCAGGGTGACCTCAACATACTATATATCACCATACTATATACCACCACACTATACAGTGGGGCAAAAAAGTATTTAGTCAGCCCCCAATTGTGCAAGTTCTCCCACTTAAAAAGATGAGAGAGGCCTGTAATTTTCATCATAGGTACACTTCAACTATGACAGACAAAATGAGAATGAATCACATTGTTGGATTTTTTATGAATTTATTTGCAAATTATGGTGGAAAATAAGTATTTGGTCACCTACAAACAAGCAAGATTTCTGGCTCTCACAGACCTGTAACTTCTTCTTTAAGAGGCTCCTCTGTCCTCCACTCGTTACCTGTATTAATGGCACCTGTTTGAATGAACTAAATCACCTAATCATACTATATAACCATACTATATAATCATACTATATCACCATACTATATATTACCACACTCTATATCACCATAATATATATATAATCATACTATATAACTATACTATTTAACCATACAATATATCACCACACTATATATCACCATACTATATATCATCACACTATATCTGAAACACTTTATGTTAATGATAGTATGAAGCTGTTTCAAGCAATAGCCAGCTCACTTTGATATGCATTTTCAAGCACGGGTAGAAACAGCTAGGTGTTCGGCTGGTACCTTCAGCAGGCAGCAGATGGCACTGCTAGGGGTGATGCCAACGTCTGTCAGGACCCAGCTGTCCCGAAGGATGGCACCAGCATAGCTCAGCTCCAGGAAGTGCCTCACCTACTTGTCATCTGACAGTTGCACGTGGAAGTAATCCTGCCAGAGGAAGAAGATTGGAAACACAAGGAGCCGTAATTGAGTGTCCCATACAATCAGAGTGAGAGGGCTCAACACTGATGGAGCCGTAATGGAGGGTGTCCCACACAGACACCCATTATGGAGGGTGTTCCACCCAGACAGATGTCAATGTTTACCATACAATAATTGTAAAAGTGTCCAATTAAGAAATAAGGCCCAAGGAGGTGTTGTATATACAGCCAATATGGCCAATATACCACAGCCAAGGGCTGTTCTTAGGTACAACGCAAGCGGAGGTATATTGGCCATATACCACAAACCCCCAAGGTGACTTCTTTTTTTTTTTTTCAATGTAGTGGTATCCAATTGGTAGTTACAGTCTTGTCCCATTGCTACAACTCCCATATGGACTTGGGAGAGGAGAGAGCCAAGAGCCGTGCGTCCTCCAAAACACAACCCAGCCAAGCCAAGCCACACTGCTTCATGACACCATGCCCGCTTAACCTGGAAGCCAGCCGTGTCGACCGTGTCAGCGTGCACTGCGCCTGGCCCGCCACAGGAGTCACTAGTGCGTGATGGGACAAGAATACCCCTGGCGACCAAACCCTCCACTAACCCGGATGACGCTGGGCCAATTGTGCGCCCCATGGGTCTCCCAGTCACGGCCGGCTGCGACAGAGCCTGGACTTGAACCAGGGTCTCTAGTGGCACAGCTAGTACTACGCAGTGCCTTAGACCACTGCGCCACTCGGGAAGCCCCAAGTGCCTTATTGCTATTATAAACTGGTTACCAATGTAATTAGAGCAGTAAAAATGTATGTTTTGTCATACCAGTGAAATACCACGGCTGTCAGCCAATCAGCATTCGGGGCTCGAACCACGCAGTTTATAATAGTAAAATAGACAACAAAATCTACATAAACATTGTTGATTATCATAATTTCAATCCCATCACATAACCATGTCTCCTACTGGTATACTCCAAGGTGGCATAGCAGTTCAGACGTCTTTTGTCCTCGTCTTGTCGTGTCCTGTATATATATATATTTACAACTTTTTTCACATACATTTTATTTTTATTTTCCATCAACTCATCTTCAAAACACTCTCCTGCAACCCGCCTCACCAATTTATATTTATAAAAAAGTATTATTTACCTCAAATCTGTAATCCTCCAAGAAGCTAGCCTGAAACTCCAAGAAGCTAGCCTGAAACTAGCCAGAAGCTAGCCCAGAAGCTAATCCAGAAGCTAATCAGAAGCTAGTTCAGAAGCTAGTTAGCTCCTTTACTGGCAAATCGTTAGTATTCAGCTAACCACGGTTTGTGGTCATCAGCTATCCTTTAGCTCGAAAATCTATCGCCAGTTCTGTACAGCGCGGCTCGGAACGGAACATACCGGACCAATTTTTCTCTCCATGTCCCTGGATTTCGACTGCTCTCTGGACATTCATACCCGGATCTCACAGCTAGCTAGCTGCTATCCGTGTGACTATCGGCCTTCGTCGATTCCGGAGCAAACATCAATTATTCCGGAGCTAGCCAGCGCTGTCAATCACTCCCGAGTTCCATCAATCACTCCTGGGCTGCAGTCACCTATCCGGACCCGTTTTACTGCCTACGCGGAGCCCCACCGGGCCTTCACAACTGGACTGCTGACGTTATCTACCCGAAGGAGATCCGGCTGGCTCCTCCGTCGCGACGTTACCTGAACGCCCATCTGCGGCCTGCTAACCGTTAGCTGTCTTACCGGCTGCTATCTGAATAGACAATCGGACAATTTATTTATTTTTATTATTATTATTATGTTTTCTTCTTGGGCCTCTATAACTATATCTATTGTTTTTATTTTTGTTGTTGTTGTGTGATTTGGATTAATCCCCTCTACCACACGGAACCCCACTAATCTACTGACGGAACGCAAGAGGTGGCTAATAACAGACCTCCATCCTATGCTAGTTTGCTACCGATGGCCTGGCTAGCTGTCTAAATCAGCAACCAACCTCTCCACTCACTGGACCCTTTTGATCACTCGACTAAGCATGCCTCTCCTTAATGTCAATATGTATTGTCCATTGCTGTTCTGGTTAGTGTTTATTGGCTTATTTCACTGTAGAGCCTCTAGTCCTGCTCACTATACCTTATCCAACCTATTAGTTCCACCACCCACACATGCAATGACATCTCCTGGTTTCAATGATGTTTCTAGAGACAATATCTCTCTCTTCATCACTCAATACATAGGTTTACCTCCACTGTATTCACATCCTACCATACATTTGTCTGTACATTATACCTTGATGCTATTTTATCGCCCCCAGAAACCTCCTTTTACTCTATGTTCCAGATGTTCTAGACGACCAGTTCTCATAGCTTTTAGCCGTACCCTTATTCTACTCCTCCTATGTTCCTCTGGCGATGTAGAGGTGAATCCAGGCCCTGCAGTGCCTAGCTCCACTCCTATTCCCCAGGCGCTCTCTTTTGACGACTTCTGTAACCGTAATAGCCTTGGTTTCATGCATGTTAACATTAGAAGCCTCCTCCCTAAGTTTGTTCTATTCACTGCTTTAGCACACTGCCAACCCGGATGTTCTAGCTGTGTCTGAATCCTGGCTTAGGAAGACCACCAAAAATTCAGAAATTTTAATTCCAAACTACAACATTTTCAGACAAGATAGAACTGCCAAAGGGGGCGGTGTTGCAATCTACTGCAAAGATAGCCTGCAGAGTTCTGTCCTACTATCCAGGTCTGTACCCAAACAATTTGAACTTCTACTTTTAAAAATCCACCTCTCTAAAAAGAAGTCTCTCACCGTTGCCGCCTGCTATAGACCACCCTCTGCCCCCAGCTGTGCTCTGGACACCATATGTGAACTGATTGCCCCCCATCTATCTTCAGAGTTCGTGCTGCTAGGCGACCTAAACTGGAACATGCTTAACACCCCAGCCATCCTACAATCTAAACTTGATGCCCTCAATCTCACACAAATTATCAATGAACCTACCAGGTACCTCCCCAAAGCCTTAAACACGGGCACCCTCATAGATATCATCCTAACCAACTTCCCCTCTAAATACACCTCTGCTGTCTTCAACCAAGATCTCAGCGATCACTGCCTCATTGCCTGCATCCGTAATGGGTCAGCGGTCAAACGACCTCCACTCATCACTGTAAAACGCTCCCTGAAACACTTCTGCGAGCAGGCCTTTCTAATCGACCTGGCCGGGGTATCCTGAAAGGATATCGATCTCATCCCGTCAGTAGAGGATGCCTGGATATTTTTTTTAAATGCCTTCCTAACCATCTTAAATAAACATGCCCCATTCAAGAAATGTAGAACCAGGAACAGATATAGCCCTTGGTTCTCCCCAGACCTGACTGCCCTTAACCAACACAAAAACATCCTATGGCGTTCTGCATTAGCATCGAACAGCCCCCGTGATATGCAGCTGTTCAGGGAAGCTAGAAACCATTATACACAGGCAGTTAGAAAAGCCAAGGCTAGCTTTTTCAAGCAGAAATTTGGCAGTCTCTATGGGGGTGCCACAGGGTTCAATTCTTGGACCGACTCTCTTCTCTGTATACATCAATGAGGTCGCTCTTGCTGCTGGTGAGTCCCTGATCCACCTCTACAATCCGGTTTCAGAGCTGGTCATGGGTGCACCTCAGCCACTCAAGGTCCTAAACGATATCTTAACCGCCATCGATAAGCAAAATTACTGTGCAGCCGTATTCATTGATCTGGCCAAGGCTTTCGACTCTGTCAATCACCATATCCTCATCGGCAGACTCGACAGCCTTGGTTTCTCAAATGATTGCCTCGCCTGGTTCACCAACTACTTCTCTGATAGAGTTCAGTGTGTCAAATCGGAGGGTCTGCTGTCCGGACCTCTGGCAGTCTCTATGGGGGTGCCACAGGGTTCAATTCTTGGACCGACTCTCTTCTCTGTATACATCAATGAGGTCGCTCTTGCTGCTGGTGAGTCCCTGATCCACCTCTACGCAGACGACACCATTCTGTATACTTCCGGCCCTTCTTTGGACACTGTGTTAACAACCCTCCAGGCAAGCTTCAATGCCATACAACTCTCCTTCCGTGGCCTCCAATTGCTCTTAAATACAAGTAAAACTAAATGCATGCTCTTCAACCGATCGCTACCTGCACCTACCCGCCTGTCCAACATCACTACTCTGGACGGCTCTGACTTAGAATACGTGGACAACTACAAATACTTAGGTGTCTGGTTAGACTGTAAACTCTCCTTCCAGACCCATATCAAACATCTCCAATCCAAAGTTAAATCTAGAATTGGCTTCCTATTTCGCAACAAAGCATCCTTCACTCATGCTGCCAAACATACCCTTGTAAAACTGACCATCCTACCAATCCTCGACTTTGGCGATGTCATTTACAAAATAGCCTCCAATACCCTACTCAACAAATTGGATGCAGTCTATCACAGTGCAATCCGTTTTATCACCAAAGCCCCATATACTACCAACCATTGCGACCAGGAAGCTCTCGTTGGCTGGCCCTCGCTTCATACTCGTCGCCAAACCCACTGGCTCCATGTCATCTACAAGACCCTGCTAGGTAAAGTCCCCCCTTATCTCAGCTCGCTGGTCACCATAGCATCTCCCACCTGTAGCACACGCTCCAGCAGGTATATCTCTCTAGTCACCCCCAAAACCAATTCTTTCTTTGGCCGCCTCTCCTTCCAGTTCTCTGCTGCCAACGACTGGAACGAACTACAAAAATCTCTGAAACTGGAAACACTTATCTCCCTCACTAGCTTTAAGCACCAACTGTCAGAGCAGCTCACAGATTACTGCACCTGTACATAGCCCACCTATAATTTAGCCCAAACAACTACCTCTTTCCCAACTGTATTTAATTTTAATTAATTTATTTATTTTGCTCCTTTGCACCCCATTATTTTTTATTTCTACTTTGCACATTCTTCCATTGCAAAACTACCATTCCAGTATTTTACTTGCTATATTGTATTTACTTTGCCATCATGGCCCTTTTTGCCTTTACCTCCCTTCTCACCTCATTTGCTCACATTGTATATAGACTTGTTTATACTGCATTATTGACTGTATGTTTGTTTTTACTCCATGTGTAACTCTGTGTCGTTTTATCTGTCGAACTGCTTTGCTTTATCTTGGCCAGGTCGCAATTGTAAATGAGAACTTGTTCTCAACTTGCCTACCTGGTTAAATAAAGGTAAAATAAATAAAATAAATAAATACGCAGACGACACCATTCTGTATACTTCCGGCCCTTCTTTGGACACTGTGTTAACAACCCTCCAGGCAAGCTTCAATGCCATACAACTCTCCTTCCGTGGCCTCCAATTGCTCTTAAATACAACTAAAACTAAATGCATGCTCTTCAACCGATCGCTACCTGCACCTACCCGCCTGTCCAACATCACTACTCTGGACGGCTCTGACTTAGAATACGTGGACAACTACAAATACTTAGGTGTCTGGTTAGACTGTAAACTCTCCTTCCAGACCCATATCAAACATCTCCAATCCAAAGTTAAATCTAGAATTGGCTTCCTATTTTGCAACAAAGCATCCTTCACACATGCTGCCAAACATACCCTTGTAAAACTGACCATCCTACCAATCCTCGACTTTGGCGATGTCATTTACAAAATAGCCTCCAATACCCTACTCAACAAATTGGATGCCGTCTATCACAGTGCAATCCGTTTTATCACCAAAGCCCCATATGCTACCCACCATTGCGACCTGTACGCTCTCGTTGGCTGGCCCTCGCTTCATACTCGTCGCCAAACCCACTGGCTCCATGTCATCTACAAGACCCTGCTAGGTAAAGTCCCCCCTTATCTCAGCTCGCTGGTCACCATAGCATCTCCCACCTGTAGCACACGCTCCAGCAGGTATATCTCTCTAGTCACCCCCAAAACCAATTCTTTCTTTGGCCGCCTCTCCTTCCAGTTCTCTGCTGCCAATGACTGGAACGAACTACAAAAATCTCTGAAACTGGAAACACTTATCTCCCTCACTAGCTTTAAGCACCAACTGTCAGAGCAGCTCACAGGTTACTGCACCTGTACATAGCCCACCTATAATTTAGCCCAAACAACTACCTCTTTCCCAACTGTATTTAATTTTTATTTATTTATTTATTTTGCTCCTTTGCACCCCATTATTTTTATTTCTACTTTGCACATTCTTCCATTGCAAAACTACCATTCCAGTGTTTTACTTGCTATATTGTATTTACTTTGCCACCATGGCCTTTTTTGCCTTTACCTCCCTTCTCACCTCATTTGCTCACATTGTATATAGACTTGTTTATACTGTATTATTGACTGTATGTTTGTTTTACTCCATGTGTAACTCTGTGTCGTTGTATCTGTTGAACTGCTTTGCTTTATCTTGGCCAGGTCGCAATTGTAAATGAGAACTTGTTCTCAACTTGCCTACCTGGTTAAATAAAGGTTAAATAAAATAAAATAAATAAATACTGTAAGTACTATCACCCCATCACATAACCATGTCTCCTATTGTAGGTACTATCACCCCATCACATAACCATGTCTCCTACTGTAGGTACTATCACCCCATCACATAACCATGTCTCCTACTGTAGGTACTATCACCCCATCACATAACCATGTCTCCTATTGTAGGTACTATCACCCCATCAAATAACCATGTCTCCTACTGTAGGTACTATCACCCCATCACATAACCATGTCTCCTACTGTAGGTACTATCACCCCATCACATAACCATGTCTCCTACTGTAGGTACTATCACACCATCACATAACCATGTCTGCTACTGTAAGTACTATCACCCCATCACATAACCATGTCTCCTACTGTAGGTACTATCACCCCATCACATAACCATGTCTCCTATTGTAAGTACTAGTCACATACTTTACTTGACACCAGCCAAATGAACAAATTGCTTCTTAGAATCATCTTCCTTTCCCATAGCTGACCGGCTCGGGAAACCAGATTGCACAGCGGAGAAGGTACGGTGGGATTCGAGATGGTCAGTGATCTGTTTGTTGACTTGGCTATCGAAGACCTTAGATAGATCTATATCCATCCTGCCCTGCCTAACAGTTTGGGCCCAGGGTGTCACCCCCTTTGAAGAGGGGGATGACTGCGGCAGCTTTCCAATCCTTGGGGATCTCAGACGATATGAAAGAGCGGTTGAACAGGCTGGTAATAGGGGTTGCGACAATGGCGGCGGATAGTTTCAGAAATAGAGGGTCCAGATTGTCAAGCCCAGCTGATTTGTACGGGTCCAGGTTTTGTAGCTCTTTCAGAACATCTGCTATCTGGTTTTGGGTAAAGGAGAAGCTGGGGAGGCTTGGGCGAGTAGCTGCGGGGGGTGGGGGGGGGCGGAGCTGTTGGCCGAGGTTGGAGTAGCCAGGAGGAAGGCATGGCCAGCCGTTGAGAAATGCTTGTTGAAGTTTTTGGTTATCATGGATTTATCGGTGGTGACTGTGTTACCTAGCCTCAGTGCAGTGGGCAGCTGGGAGGGATGCAACCAGGCTCACATGAAACCCTTCATGAAGACAAGTAGCCTAGTGGTTAGAGAGTTGGACTAGTAACCGAAAGGTTGAAAGTTCAAATCCCTGAACTGACAAGGTACAAATCTGTCGTTCTGCCCCTGAACAGGCAGTTAACCCACTGTTCCTAGGCCTTTATTGAAAATAAGACTTTATTCTTAACTGACTTGCCTTGTAAAATAAAAATTTGAAGCAGAGCTTAATTTGTAAATTGGGAGGTGCTAGAACAAAGAGTGGGTGCTAGAGGGGGGGGGGGGTTCTGTGGTACCAGAACTCATGAGAAAAAAGATCACCTATTATAATAGAGCATTGAACGCATATCATCACCTGCATTGTTTGGGGTTTTAGGCTGGGTTTCTGTACAGCACTTTGAGATATCAGCTGATGTACGAAGGGCTATATAAATACATTTGATTTGATATCATCACATTTGGGTAGAGCCACTTATAGAAGGTGCACACATGGGGAACATTTTTAGTAGGCTACAATATGAGGAGGAAATGAGTCCTAAAAATGCTTTCCAGTTTCACTGACTCACCCAATGATGCGCAGCTCACTCGCTGGAGATTGTCGATGCGCTCGTGTCAAAAGCCTATCTCTCCCTGTTTTGTAAAACAATGTTTGGGAGTTGATCAAATATTTTGGTAGTCTACAGCATAGTCTTATCTTTTCAGCAAGAGTCATTGCTTTTCAACCTGGGTTTTCCCTCGATTGTATTTGAAATATTGCAAAAGGCCTGTTTTGTCTGCGTGCTGTTTTTTCACTGACAGATTTGCCTCGCGTTCCCGACTGTAGGCTATTCTTTGTTATTGGGCTACAATCCGCAGCTAGGCTATTTAAAAAAAGAAGCTATTGGTCCTCTGTAGCTAAATTATAGAGCTTCTCATGACGTATTAGGCTATTCTGAATGATTTAATTTATTTCTGAAGAGACAGCAGTAATTCCGTAACTTTAGAAAATTCCTCCAGAACCCTTCATGCAGCTATGATTCTATAAGGAAACAAATGATAAAGTGCAACTCTGGAGAGATGAGTGGGTAGGATAATTGACGAAGACACAACTCGAATGAACTTTGATCGCTTTTATTATAATTGTTACATAGCAAAAAGTGAAAATGATTTTTCATGGCACGAGAGGTACCGGATTCGGCCAAATAGGTTCCGGAACAAAACAGTCCAGAACGGAACGGTGCCGGATCCTGTTCTGACATGATCCTGCTCAAATTAAGCACTGATTTGAAGTACCCATGCCTCTACCTGCTGAGTATAAAGATTATTAAACTAGATTCAGTGGGCTTGTCATTCACAGTACTGATGAAAAATCAAGTACAGTTGATCTAAATGTGGATATACGAGGCCATCTAGTGGTCACCGGATTTAAAAAAAATAATCATGCAAGCTATCTTTGCACTAGCATGCGATGCCATATATTTGACACAGGTATTTATTTTTCAACATGTATTGTCATTGACTGTAACAAAATATAATTGTATGAGCTATGCCTCTGTGTCCCGGCGTTGTTGTACCCCTCTACTATCTGGCTTGGTGGGGCGATCTCGTTCTGCATGCCTGCTTCACTGAGATACAATGTGTCGTCATGCATTTGTGCATGCACGCTGTTAACGGTCATATCCGTCTTGCTAGCTAACTTAGCTAGCTCATCAACCAGTATTTTATTCGCTTTTTCTGCACGACAGCACTTATTAAAGCCTTGAAACTCATGGGGACCTCACTGTTACCACGGGTCATCGAGCTAGCCCTTATTTGGCAGCAGGGTTGCATCGGTTTCCACTGGATGTGACAGCTTGTTAGGCTGGCTAGCTAGGTAGCTAATTCGCTAACGCGAACTGTTTATCACGTAGCAGCCTATGCTGACTAGCATCGCTAGCAACTAGCTAACATGGATAAAGGCTAGTCGTGGGTCCACAAAATCAAACGAATGGTACTGAACTGATAACAAAATCATGTTTCGAAATTGTAGAAGCTATTTATGCTTTTTTTGTTGTTGTTGCTTAATGACATTGCGAATATCATAATTTTTGACTACCGGTATGTATTTAATCCGGTTTCGGCATGAGAAAAGTATTAATCGCAAATTCCAGCACTAACGGATACCGGGAAATAAATAAGTATTAATCGCAAATTCCAGCACTAACGGATACCGGGGAATAAATAAGAGAACCGGTCACGAATGCGGAGCCACGCCCTAAAATAACATGTGACCACAAGGCGTTTGTGACACATTCATGCGTTCCAATATTGTCATAATTGTCTGTAGGTTCTAAATTGCTTATGAGCTTGGCTTCCCTTCAGAAAGTAGCTGATTCTTGTACTCTACAGCTGTATTTTCCTACAGTTACTAATAATACTAGCAACAAAATACATTTCATTGCTTAAAATGATATTGCCAGATGGAAGAAAATAATAAGGTAGGCCTAAACTGTAATAAGATATACCTTAAAGACTGCTTGTGTTTAATCCTGAATCCAGTTGCCCCTCTTGTACTGGGATAAAACAATAGGCAAGCCATGAACCTTATGGAGGAGTGCATGTGTTTTGCAGACACACCTCGGTAGTGGAGATAATGGGGTATAGGCCTAACTGTTGTTTTGAGGGTGAAATTTCAACCACAGGATGATGTCATCATTGTGAACTAAATTCAGCATAGCCAAACCTTGTATAAAATAGGTTGAATTTGTACCTTTGAAACCATGTCAGATTTTCAACATTATATACACTTTCAGAAAAAAACAATAGGCAGCACCTCAGCCTGGGATCGAACCCCATCCAGGGTTTTAACTACACCCAGCCCTGCTTAGCTTTAATATGTCACTGACTACTACCAATATGCTATTGTGAGAATTATTATTGAGAGATCTCTTAATAACAAAATATATTCAGTGTTAATATTGAAGTCATTCTAAGGGGTAGGTTTGACAAAGCAAATGAGTGAGTGAGTCTTTGACATGAAGACAGTTGTTAGATTCTGCCATTGGGACTGCTCTGATGTTTCCATTCTCTCCTGGTTATGACCATAGAGCCTTGTCCCAGTCTCTAGACCTGCCTGTCTGTGTGGTGGATGATCACCTGACCTCTGAAGCTGTCAATGAGATGGTAAGTTGACCTTGTCATTTCATAGTACAAGATTAATCCAATAAAATGTTATAGTGATGCTATCATTGGCAATGTTGACGTACCACAACCATCTCTGTTGTGTTGCAGTTGTTTAATTGGCCCAACGTTGCCAATGCTCCTCCACTCTTTAACAGTTAATAATAATTTCAGTATGATATTTGTTGTATATTATGTTTTATTATTTGCAATATAATTACATTTCTACCAGGAGCAGAGCAATTCTACCAGGAGCAGAGCAACCTCAGTGATGGAAACCACAGAAGAGGGGAAGCTCAACAATGTGGAACATCTGACACTTATGGACTTCCTTCAAACCTAACTGAGAAGTATGTTCTGTTTTCTTTGGTACTATCACACCTTCAAGGAAATAAGATCAAATTAGAAACTGATCAATCGGGAAAAAAAATTCATTGCTAGAAAAGTTGTCACATTGCAATTTTGCCAAAACAACTGACACAAAGCAAGTATAACTTCACGATCAGGCAAATAATTAAATAAAAACAATTCTGCCACGCATCCTGATATGACAACATTTATAACAATATTGTTTTCAGGCAATGGAGGGGGATTCGTGAGGGCATGTTTGACCCGGTAAGATCATGTTACTGACAATTTAATCAGATTACCATGAAAACTCTGCCTAATGTTTAACCTGTTCATAGCTTTTGAAAGACGCACTATGCAACATTTTAAAACACTTCTTCTGTTTCTGGAATACAGCTGACAAAACAACAGCTTGCCGGCTTGTGTCTGAGGATTGTCCAGTTTTATCGGACAAGCTGATGCAGATCATCATCCCAGGTCTTTACGAACTACTGGGCATCCAAGATGCTGCCTCCTCTCCATTGTCACAGAGATCTCTCACAGCGTCACTCACCAGTCTGTTAGACGATAAGACTAACACCAAGTCCCGCGTGAGATTTACTGAGGCTGGTGTACCTAGAGGCCAGGCAGTCGAAAGCTTTACAATAGCTTTCGCATCCCGACTCCCTACCCTTCCTCCAACTGTATGGAGCAGGAAGAGGAAGAAGAGCAGGAATCACAACTTAAGTTCAAGGAGATTTACCTGACTAAGGGCAGTGGAAGCTACCTGCCCAAGGAGGCCATGAGGTATGTTCTTAAAGGGAAATTTAACAACTTCATATTCATCTCCAGCATCACCATATGTGAAAATTACACATTTCCGTGCTTTGTAGTAAAAAAAATATAGAGGGATGTAACTGTTTCCAATAGTGCTGAGAAATTTGTGCTTTTTGAGGTTGGTTTGGTTTCGATTCAAATATTTAAAAAATAATCACGGTTTTGGATTTCAATACTTTTTTTAGACATTGAATGCACTATGGATTATGTGTGTTGAATGCTGTAACAACACATAATAAACAATGAATAAAGTCCCATGATGGTAGTGACTGTCCATTACTGTTTATGACTTATCAACATCATTTACTTTCTCATATAAAAATATTTATTTGATGACTTTATTATTTCATTCCAAGTCATCAACTCGTCTCTATAGAGCTGCCTGCTTATCCTGTCTGACAAAATCACTATTTAGTAGTTCTTCAAATTAAATAAGACCTACTTTTATGACCGCTGAACACCAACTGTCAATCACTTAGATCATGTATTTCCAGGTAGAGAATCCTCGCAACGCAACTGCTTTTTATCTCTCTCATGCATTCTCTCGTCTCTCCGTCTCAGTCAATGAGGTTTCCGTATCTGCTCCACACAGAGTGGACAAGTAAGTGGGCGTGCAATGGATTATGGGAATTAATTGCCATATTTTCTGTGCTAAACTATGTAGAATATTGGCCTGTTGGAACTACAACTCCCTACTACATTGCATAGTTTGTGCTTGATCTGATTTATCTCTACCCGAGATCAGAGAGATCAGGCGTACTCAGGCGGTGTGGTTGTAAGCGGAAACTATCTTGGTGCACTAGTTAAGTGAAAGGAGTCTGATTAAAGCTGTTGCATTTCACCATTTAGATAAGCATTTGTGTCACTCAAAAAGTGGAAGAAATTGCATATACTGTAGAAATAATTTGTAGCACAGATTGTTGATGAATACAATAACTTGCTTACTTATTTCAAAGCAAGGCACATTTTTCAGCCTGTGGGAAAAAAGGACAAAGAGTTGACAAAATTTACAGCACTGGTATTCCAGGCGGTCTCATCCAAGTATAACAGGCCGACCTGCTTAGTTTCGAGTCAGACGAGATAGGCGTACTCAGGCGGTGTGGTCGTAAGCGAGAAACTATTCTCTTGGTGCACTATGTTAAGTGAAAGTGAGTCTGATTAACAGTGTTGCATTTCACACCATTTAGATAAGCATCTTTGTGTCACTCAAAGTGGAACAAATTGCATATATGTAGAAATAATTGTAGCACAGATGTTGGATGAAATACAAACTAACCTTGCTTACTTATTTCAAAGCAGGGCAATATTTTCAGCTTGTGGGAAAAAACGGACAAAGAGTTGACGAAAGCTTACAGCAGATGGTATTCCAGGCGGTCTCCATCAAGTATAACAGGCCCTGCTTAGCTTCGAGATAGAAGAGATCAGGCTACTCAGGCGGTGTGGTCGTAAGCGAGAAACTATTCTTGTGCACTATGTTAAGTGAAAGTGAGTCTGATTACACTGTTGATTTTCACATTTAGATAAGCATTTTGTGTATCAAAAGTGGAAGAATTGCATATACTGTAGAAATAATTGTAGCACAGATTGTTGGATGAAATACAAACTAACCTTGCTTATTATTTCAAAGCAGGGCAAATATTTCAGCCTTGTGGGAAAACGCAAAGAGTTGACGAAAGCTACAGCACTGGTTTCCAGGCGGTCTCCATCCAAGTACTAAAGGCCGACTTGCTTAGCTTCGAGATCAGACGAGATCAGGCGTATCAGGCGGTGTGGTCGTAAGCGAGAACTATTCTGGTGCACTATGTTAAGTGAAAGTGAGTCTGATTAACAGCTGTTGCATTTTCACCATTTAGATAAGCATCTTTGTGTCACTCAAAGTGGAAGAAATTGCATATACTGTAGAAATAATTTGTAGCACAGATTGTTGGATGAAATACACTAACTTGCTTACTTATTTCAAGCAAGGGCAATATTTCAGCCTTGTGGGAAAAACGGACAAAGAGTTGACGAAAAGTTACAGCACTGGTATTCCAGGAGTCTCCATCCAAGTACTAACAGACCCTGCTTAGCTTCCGAGATCAGACGAGATAGGCGTATCAGGCGGTGTGGTCGTAGCGAGAAACTATCTCTTGTGCTATGTTAAGTGAAAGTGAGTCTGATTAACAGTGTTGATTTTCACCATTTAGATAAGCATCTTGTGTCACTCAAAAGTGGAACAAATTGCATATACTGTAGAATAATTTGTAGCGATTGTTGGATGAAATACAAACTAACTTGCTTACTTATTTCAAAGCAGGGCAATATTTGCTTGTGGGAAAACGGACAAAGAGTTGACGAAAAGCTTACAGCACTGTATTCCAGGGGTCTCATCCAAGTACTAACAGGCCGCCTGCTTAGCTTCCGAGATCAGAAGAGATCAGGCGTACTCAGGCGGTGTGGTGTAAGCGAGAAACTATCTCTTGGTGCACTATGTTAAGTGAAAGTGAGTCTGATTAACAGCTGTTGCATTTCACCATTTAGATAAGCATCTTTGTGTCACTCAAAAGTGGAAGAATTGCATATATGTAGAAATATTTGTAGCACAGATTGTTGGATGAATACAAACTAACCTTGCTTATTATTTCAAAGCAAGGGCACATATTCAGCCTTGTGGGAAAAACGGACAAAGAGTTGAGAAAAGCTTACAGACCTGGTATTCAGGCGGTCTCCATCAAGTACTAACAGCAGGCCGACCTGCTTAGCTTCCGAGATCAGACGAGATGGCTACTCAGGGGTGTGGTCGTAAGCGAGAAACTATTCTTGTGACTATGTTAAGTGAAAGTGAGTCTGATTAACAGCTGTTGCATTTTCAATTTAGATAAGCATCTTTGTGTCACTCAAAAGTGGAACAATTGCATATACTGTAGAAATATTTGTAGCACAGATTGTTGGATGAATACAAACTAACTTGCTTACTTTTTCAAGCAAGGGACATATTTCAGCTTGTGGGAAAAACGGACAAAGAGTTGACGAAAGCTTACAGCACCTGGTATTCCAGGCGGTCTCCATCCAAGTATAACCGCCCGACCTGCTTAGCTTGAGATCAGACGAGATCAGCGTACTCAGGCCGGTGTGGTCGTAAGCGAGAACTATCTCTTGTGCACTATGTTAGTGAAAGTGAGTCTGATTAGCTGTTGCATTTTCACCATTTAGATAGCATCTTTGTGTCACTCAAAAGTGGAGAATTGCATATACTGTAGAAATAATTTGTAGCACAGATTGTTGGATGAAATACAAATACCTTGCTTACTTATTTAAAGCAAGGGCAATATTTCAGCTTGTGGAAAAACGGACAAAGAGTTGACAAAAAGCTTACAGCACTGGTATTCCAGGCGGTCTCCATCCAAGTACTAACCAGGACTGCTTAGCTTCCGAGATCAGACGAGATAGGCGTACTCAGCCGGTGTGGTCGTAAGCGAGAACTATCTCTTGGTGCTATGTTAAGTGAAAGTGAGTCTGATTAACAGCTGTTGCATTTTCACATTTAGATAAGCATCTTTGTGTCACTCAAAAGTGGAAGAAATTGATATACTGTAGAAATATTTGTAGCAAGATTGTTGGATGAAATAAAACTACTTGCTTATTATTCAAAGAAGGGCATATTTCAGCCTTGTGGGAAAAACGGACAAAGGTGAGAAAAATACAGCACTGGTATTCAGGCAGTCTCCATCAGTACTAACAGGCCGACCTGCTTAGCTTCCGAATAGACGAGATAGGCGTATCAGGCCGGTGTGGTGTAAGGAGAACTTTCTCTGGTGCCTATGTTAAGTGAAAGTGGTCTGATTAACAGCTGTTGCATTTTCACCATTTAGATAAGCATCTTTGTGTCACTCAAAAGTGGAAGAAATTGCATATACTGTAGAAATAATTTGTAGCACAGATTGTTGGATGAAATACAAACTAACTTGCTTACTTATTTAAAGCAGGGCAATATTTCAGCCTTGTGGGAAAAACGGACAAAGAGTTGACGAAAAGCTTACAGCACTGGTATTCCCAGGCGGTCTCCATCCAAGTACTAACAGGCCGACCTGCTTAGCTCCGAGATAGACGAGATCAGGGCGTACTCAGGCCGGTGTGGTCGTAAGCGAGAAACTATCTTGGTGCACTATGTAAGTGAAGTGAGTCTGATTAACAGCTGTTGCATTTTCACCATTTAGATAGCATCTTGGTGTCACTCAAAAGTGAAAATTGCATATACTGTAGAAATAATTTGTAGCACAGATTGTTGGATGAAATACAACTAACTTGCTTACTTATTTCAAAGCAAGGGCCAATATTTAGCCTTGTGGAAAAACGGACAAAGGTTGACGAAAGCTACAGCATGGTATTCCAGGCGGTCTCCATCCAGTACTACCAGGACCGACCTGCTTAGCTTCGAGATAGACGAGATCAGGCGTACTCAGGCGGTGTGGTCGTAAGCGAGAACTATTCTTGGTGCACTATGTTAAGTGAAAGTGAGTCTGATTAACAGCTGTTGATTTACCATTTAGATAAGCATCTTGTGTCACTCAAAAGTGGAAAAATTGCATATATGTAGAAATAATTTGTAGCAGATTGTTGGATGAATACAACTAACTTGCTTATTATTTAAAGCAAGGGCACATATTCAGCTTGTGGGAAAAAGGACAAGAGTTGACGAAAGCTCAGCACCTGGTATTCAGGCGGTTCCCATCCAAGTATAACCGGCCGACTGCTTAGCTTCCGAGATAGACGAGATCAGGCGTATCAGGCGGTGTGGTCGTAAGCGAGAACTATCTTTGGTGCACTATGTTAAGTGAAGTGAGTCTGATTAACAGCTGTTGCATTTTCACATTTAGATAAGCATCTTTGTGTCACTCAAAAAGTGGAAGAAATTGCATATACTGTAGAAATAATTTGTAGACAGATTGTTGGATGAAATACAAACTAACTTGCTTATTTTCAAGCAAGGGCACATATTTAGCTGTGGAAAAAAGGACAAAGAGTTGACGAAAGCTTACAGCACTGGTATTCAGGCGTCTCACCAAGTATACAGGCCGACCTGCTTAGCTTCCGAGATCAGACGAGATCAGGCGTACTCAGGCGGTGTGGTCGTAAGCGAGAAACTATCTCTTGGTGCACTATGTAAGTGAAGTGAGTCTGATTAACATGTTGCATTTTCACCATTTAGATAAGCATTTTGTGTACTCAAAAGTGGAAGAAATTGCATATACTGTAGAATAATTTGTAGCACAGATTGTTGGATGAAATAAAACTAACTTGCTTACTTATTTCAAAGCAAGGGCACATATTTCAGCTTGTGGGAAAAAACGGACAAAGAGTTGACGAAAGCTTACAGCACTGGTATTCAGGCAGTCTCCCATCAAGTAACAGGCCGACTGCTTAGCTTCGAGATCAGACGAGATCAGGCGTACTCAGGCGGTGTGGTCGTAAGCGAGAAACTATTCTTGGTGCCTATGTTAAGTGAAAGTGAGTCTGATTAACAGCTGTTGCATTTTCACCATTTAGATAAGCATCTTTGTGTACTCAAAAAGTGGAAGAAATTGCATATACTGTAGAAATAATTTGTGAACAGATTGTTGGATGAAATAAAACTAACCTTGCTTACTATTTCAAAGCAGGGCACATATTTCAGCTTGTGGAAAAAACGGACAAAGAGTTGACGAAAAGTTACAGCATGGTATTCCCAGGCGTCTCCATCCAAGTATAACAGGCCGACCTGCTTAGCTTGAGATCAGACGAGATCAGGCGTACTCAGGCGGTGTGGTCGTAAGCGAGAAACTATCTTTGGTGCACTATGTTAAGTGAAAGTGAGTCTGATTAACAGCTGTTGCATTTTCACATTTAGATAAGCATCTTGTGTCACTCAAAAAGTGGAAGAAATTGCATATACTGTAGAAATAATTTGTAGACAGATTGTTGGATGAAATAAAACTAACTTGCTTACTTATTTCAAGCAAGGGCATATTTCAGCCTTGTGGAAAAAGGACAAAGAGTTGACAAAAAGCTTACAGCACTGGTATTCCAGGCGTCTCCTCCAAGTACTAACAGGCCGACCCTGCTTAGCTTCGAGATCAGACGAGATAGGCGTACTCAGGCGGTGTGGTCGTAAGCGAGAAACTATCTTTGGTGCACTATGTTAGTGAAGTGAGTCTGATTAACAGCTGTTGCATTTTCACCATTAGATAAGCATCTTTGTGTCAAAAAGTGGAAGAAATTGCATATACTGTAGAAATAATTTGTAGCACAGATTGTTGGATGAATCA
The DNA here is from genome assembly GCF_002021735.2 of Oncorhynchus kisutch. Taxonomy (NCBI): domain Eukaryota; kingdom Metazoa; phylum Chordata; class Actinopteri; order Salmoniformes; family Salmonidae; genus Oncorhynchus; species Oncorhynchus kisutch. Next base: position 9,436,106 of record NC_034177.2, read on the forward strand.
ACTAACTTGCTTACTTATTTAAAGCAAGGGCACATATTCAGCTTGTGGAAAAAACGGACAAAGAGTTGACGAAAAGCTTACAGCACTGGTATTCCAGGCGGTCTCATCCAAGTATAACAGGCCGCCTGCTTAGCTTCGAGATCAGACGAGATCAGGCGTACTCAGGCGGTGTGGTCGTAAGCGAGAAACTATCTCTTGGTGCACTATGTTAAGTGAAAGTGAGTCTGATTACAGCTGTTGCATTTTCACCATTTAGATAAGCATCTTTGTGTCTAAAAAGTGGAAGAAATTGTATATGTAGAATATTTGTAGCACAGATTGTTGGATGAAATACAAACTAACTTGCTTACTTATTTCAAGCAAGGGCAATTTTCAGCCTTGTGGAAAAAACGGACAAAGAGTTGACGAAAGCTTACAGCACCTGGTATTCCAGGCGTCTCCATCCAAGTATAACGGCCCGACCTGCTTAGCTTCGAGATCAGACGAGATCAGGCGTACTCAGGCGGTGTGGTCGTAAGCGAGAAACTATCTTGGTGCACTATGTTAAGTGAAAGTGAGTCTGATTAACAGCTGTTGCATTTTCACATTTAGATAAGCATCTTTGTGTCACAAAAAGTGGAAGAAATTGCATATACTGTAAAAATTTGTAGCAGAGATTGTTGGATGAAATACAACTAACTTGCTTACTTATTAAAGCAAGGGACAATTTCAGCTTGTGGGAAAACGGACAAGAGTTGACGAAAAGCTTACAGCACTGGTATTCCAGGCGTTCTCCAAGTATACAGGCCGACCTGCTTAGCTTCCGAGATCAGACGAGATCAGGCGTACTCAGGGTGTGGTCGTAAGCGAGAACTATCTCTTGGTGCACTATGTTAAGTGAAAGTGAGTCTGATTAACAGCTGTTGCATTTCACCATTTAGATAAGCATCTTTGTGTCACTCAAAAAGTGGAAGAAATTGCATATACTGTAGAATAATTTGTAGCACAGATTGTGGATGAAATACAACTAACCTTGCTTCTTATTTCAAAGCAAGGGCAATATTTCAGCTTGTGGAAAAAGACAAAGAGTTGACGAAAAGCTTACAGCACCTGTATTCCAGGCGGTCTCCATCCAAGTACTAAACAGGCCGACCCTGCTTAGCTTCGAGATCAGACGAGATCAGGCGTACTCAGGCGGTGTGGTCGTAAGCGAGAAACTATCTCTTGGTGCACTATGTTAAGTGAAAGTGAGTCTGATTAACAGCTGTTTGATTTTCACCATTTAGATAAGCATCTTTGTGTCACTCAAAAGTGGAAGAAATTGCATATACTGTAGAAATAATTGTAGCACAGATTGTTGGATGAAATACAACTAACTTGCTTACTTATTTCAAAGCAAGGGACATATTTCAGCTTGTGGGAAAAAGGACAAAGAGTTGACAAAAGCTTACAGCACTGGTATTTCCAGGCTCCCATCCAAGTACTAAGCCGACCTGCTTAGCTTCCGAGATAGACGAGATCAGGCGTAAGGCGGTGTGGTGTAAGCGAGAAACTATCTCTTGGTGCACTATGTTAGTGAAAGTGAGTCTGATTAACAGCTGTTGCATTTTCACATTTAGATAAGCATTTTGTGTCACTCAAAAAGTGGAAGAAATTGCATATACTGTAGAAATAATTTGTAGCACAGATTGTTGGATGAAATAAAAACCTTGCTTACTTATTCAAAGCAAGGGCAATTTTCAGCCTTGTGGGAAAAACGGAAAGAGTTGACGAAAGCTTACACAGACTGGTATTCCAGGCGGTCTCCATCCAAGTACTAACAGGCCGACCTGCTTAGCTTCGAGATCAGACGAGATAGGCGTACTCAGGCGGTGTGGTCGTAGCGAGAAACTATTTGGTGCATATGTTAAGTGAAGTGAGTCTGATTAACAGCTGTTGCATTTTCACATTTAGATAAGCATCTTGTGTCACTCAAAAAGTGGAAGAAATTGATATACTGTAGAAATAATTTGTAGCACAGATTGTTGGATGAATACAAACTAATTTGCTTACTTATTTCAAGCAAGGGCACATATTTCAGCTTGTGGGAAAAAGGACAAAGAGTTGACGAAAAGTTAAGCACTGGTATTCAGGCGGTCTCCCATCCATTAACAGGCCGACCTGCTTAGCTTCCGAGATCAGACGAGATCAGGCGTACTCAGGCGGTGTGGTCGTAAGCGAGAAACTATCTCTTGGTGCCTATGTAAGTGAAAGTGAGTCTGATTACAGCTGTTTGCATTTCACCATTTAGATAACATTTTGTGTCACTCAAAGTGGAAGAAATTGCATATACTGTAGAAATAATTTGTAGCACAGATTGTTGGATGAAATACAACTAACCTTGCTTTATTATTCAAAGCAGGGCACATATTTAGCTTGTGGGAAAAAAGGACAAAGAGTTGACGAAAATTACAGCACTGGTATTCCAGGTCTCCATCAAGTACTAACAGGCCTGACGCTAGCTTCCGAGATCAGACGAGATCAGGCGTACTCAGGCGGTGTGGTCGTAAGCGAGAAACTATCTCTTGGTGACTATGTTAGTGAAAGTGAGTCTGATTAACAGCTGTTGCATTTTCAATTTAGATAAGCATCTTTGTGTCACTCAAAAAGTGGAACAATTGCATATACTGTAGAAATAATTTGTAGCACAGATTGTTGGATGAATACAAACTAATTGCTACTTATTTAAAGCAAGGGCACATATTAGCCTTGTGGAAAACGGACAAAGTTGACGAAAATCTTACAGCACTGGTATCCCAGGCGGTCTCCATCAAGTATAACCAGGCGCCCGCTTGCTTCCGAGATCAGACGAGATCAGGCGTACTCAGGCCGGTGTGGTGTAAGCGAGAAATTCTTGGTGCACTATGTAAAGTGAAAGTGAGTCTGATTAACAGCTGTTGCATTTTCACATTTAGATAAGCATCTTTGTGTCACTAAAAGTGGAAGAAATTGATATGTAGAAATAATTTGTAGACAGATTGTTGGATGAAATACAAACTAACCTTGCTTATTATTTCAAAGCAGGGACATAATTTCAAGCCTTGTGGGGAAAAAACGGACAAAGAGTTTACGAAAAGTTACAGCACCTGGGTGATTCCCAGCGGTCTCCCATCCAAGTACTAACAGGGCCTGACCTGTTGCTTCGAGATCAGACGAAGATCATCGTTACTCAGCCGTGTGGTCGTAAGGAAGAAACTATCTTCTTGGTGCATAGTAAGTGAAAAGTGAGTCTGTTAAGCTGTTGCATTTTCACATTTAGAGTTAGATCTTTGTTGTCACTCAAAAGTGGAAGAAATTGCATATATGTAGAAAAATAAATTGTATCACAGATTGTTTGATGAATACAAAACTACATTGCTTACTTATTTCAAGCAAGTGCACATTTTTCAGCCTTGTGGGAAACGGACAAGAGTTGCACGAAAGCTTACAGCACCTGTATTTGCCACAGTTTCATTCAAGTACTACCAGGCCGACTGCTTAGCTTCGAGTCGACGAGATCAGGCGTACTCAGGCCGGTGTGGTCGTAAGCGGAACTATCTCTTGGTGCACTATGTTAAGTGAAAGTGAGTCTGATTAACAGCTGTTGCATTTTCACATTTAGATAGCATCTTTTGTGTCACTCAAAAGTGGAAGAAATGCATATACTGTGAAATAATTTGTAGCACAGATTGTTGGATGAAATACAAATACCTTGCTTTTATTTCAAAGCAAGGGACATATTTCAGCTTGTGGGAAAAACGGACAAAGAGTTGAGAAAAGCTTACAGCACTGGTATTCCCAGGGGTCTCCATCCAAGTATAACAGGCCGACACTGCTTAGCTTCCGAGATCAGACGAGATCAGGCGTACTCAGGCGGTGTGGTCGTAAGCGAGAACTATCTCTTGGTGCACTATGTTAAGTGAAAGTGAGTCTGATTAACAGCTGTTGCATTTTCACCATTTAGATAAGCATCTTTGTGTCACTCAAAAAGTGGAAGAATTGCATATACTGTAGAATAATTTGTAGCACAGATTGTTGGATGAAATACAAACTAACTTGCTTACTTATTTCAAAGCAAGGGCATATTAGCCTTGTGGGAAAAAACGGACAAAGAGTTGACAAAAGCTTACAGCACTGGTATTCCAGGCGGTCTCCATCCAAGTATAACCGGTGACCTGCTTAGCTTCCAGAATAGACGAGATCAGGCGTACTCAGGCGGTGTGGGTAAGCGAGAACTATTCTTGGCACTATGTGAAGTGAAGTGAGTCTGATTAACAGTGTTGCATTTTCACATTTAGATAAGCATTTTGTGTACTCAAAAGTGGAACAAATTGATATATACGTAGAATAATTTGTAGCAGATTGTTGGATGAAATACAACTACCTTGCTTACTTATTTCAAGCAAGGGACATATTTCAGCTTGTGGGAAAAACGGACAAGAGTTGAGAAAAGCTTAAGCACTGGTATTCCAGGGTCTCCATCCAGTATACAGGCCGACCTGCTTAGCTTCCGAGATAGACGAGATCAGGCGTACTCAGGCCGGTGTGGTCGTAAGCGAGAATTTCTCTGGTGCACTATGTTAAGTGAAAGTGAGTCTGATTAACAGCTGTTGCATTTTCACCATTTAGATAAGCATCTTTGTGTACTCAAAAGTGGAAGAAATTGCATATGTAGAAATAATTTGTAGCACAGATTGTTGGATGAAATACAAACTAACTTGCTTATTATTTCAAAGCAAGGACATATTTCAGCTTGGGGAAAAAACGGACAAGAGTTGAGAAAAGCTTACAGCACTGGTATCCCAGGCGGTTCCCATCCAAGTACTAACAGGCCGAACTGCTTAGCTTCGAGATAGACGAGATCAGGCGTACTCAGGCGGTGTGGTCGTAAGCGAGAAACTATCTTTGGTGCACTATGTAAGTGAAAGTGAGTCTGATTACAGCTGTTGCATTTTCACATTTAGATAAGCATCTTTGTGTCATCAAAAGTGGAAGAAATTGCATATACTGTAGAATATATTTTGTAGCACAGATTGTTGGATGAATAAAACTAACTTGCTTACTTATTTTCAAAGCAAGGGCACATATTTCAGCCTGTGGGAAAAACGGACAAAGAGTTGACGAAAAGCTTACAGACTGGTATTCCAGGCAGTTCCATCAAGTACTAAGGCGGACCTGCTTAGCTCCGAGATCAGACGAGATCAGGCGTACTCAGGCGGTGTGGTCGTAAGCGAGAAACTATTCTGGTGCCTATGTAAGTGAAAGTGAGTCTGATTAACAGCTGTTGCATTTTCACATTTAGATAAGCATTTTGTGTCACTCAAAAGTGGAAGAATTGCATATACTAGAAATAATTTGTAGCACAGATTGTTGGATGAAATACAAACTAACTTGCTTACTTATTTCAAAGCAAGGGCAATATTCAGCCTTGTGGGAAAAAACGGAAAAGATTTGACGAAAGCTTACAGATGGTATTCCAGGCGTCTCCATCAAGTACTACCAGGCCGACTGCTTAGCTTCCGAGATCAGACGAGATAGGCGTATCAGGAGGTGTGGTCGTAGGAGAAACTATCTCTGGTGCACTATGTTAAGTAAAGTGAGTCTGATTAACAGCTGTTGCATTTTACCATTTAGATAAGCATTTTGTGTACTCAAAAGTGGAAGAATTGCATATACTGTAGAAATAATTGTAGACAGATTGTTGGATGAAATACAAACTAACCTGCTACTTATTTAAAGCAAGGGACATATTTCCCTTGTGGGAAAAACGGACAAGAGTTGAAAAAGTTACAGCACTGGTATTCCAGGCGTCTCCATCCAAGTATAACAGGCCGACCTGCTTAGCTTCCGAGATCAGACGAGATCAGCGTACTCAGGCCGGTGTGGTCGTAAGCGAGAAACTATTTCTTGGTGCTATGTTAAGTGAAGGTGAGTCTGATTAACAGCTGTTGCATTTTACACATTTAGATAAGATCTTTGTGTACTCAAAAGTGGAAGAAATTGCATATACTGTATATTTGTAGCACAGATTGTTGGATGAAAACAAATAACTTGCTTACTTATTTAAAGCAGGGCAATATTTCAGCTTGTGGGAAAAAACGGACAAAGAGTTGAAAAAGCTTACAGCATCCTGTATTCCAGGCAGTCTCCCATCAAGTATACAGGCCTGACCTGCTTAGCTTCCGGATAGACGAGATCAGGCGTACTCAGGCGGTGTGGTCGTAAGCGAGAAACTATCTCTTGCTAGCTTTTTCAAGCAGAAATTTGGCAGTCTCTATGGGGGTGCCACAGGGTTCAATTCTTGGACCGACTCTCTTCTCTGTATACATCAATGAGGTCGCTCTTGCTGCTGGTGAGTCCCTGATCCACCTCTACAATCCGGTTCAGAGCTGGTCATGGGTGCACCTCAGCCACTCAAGGTCCTAAACGATATCTTAACCGCCATCGATAAGCAAAATTACTGTGCAGCCGTATTCATTGATCTGGCCAAGGCTTTCGACTCTGTCAATCACCATATCCTCATCGCAGACTCGACAGCCTTGGTTTCTCAAATGATTTGCCTCGCCTGGTTCACCACTACTTCTCTGATAGAGTCAGTGTGTCAAATCGGAGGGTCTGCTGTCCGGACCTCTGCAGTCTCTATGGGGGTGCCACAGGGTTCAATTCTTGGACCGACTCTCTTCTCTGTATACATCAATGAGGTCGCTCTTGCTGCTGGTGAGTCCCTGATCCACCTCTACGCAGACGACACCATTCTGTATACTTCCGGCCCTTCTTTGGACACTGTGTTAACAACCCTCCAGGCAAGCTTCAATGCCATACAACTCTCCTTCCGTGGCCTCCAATTGCTCTTAAATACAAGTAAAACTAAATGCATGCTCTTCAACCGATCGCTACCTGCACCTACCCGCCTGTCCAACATCACTACTCTGGACGGCTCTGACTTAGATACGTGGACAACTACAATACTTAGGTGTCTGGTTAGACTGTAAACTCTCCTTCCAGACCCATATCAAACATCTCCAATCCAAAGTTAAATCTAGAATTGGCTTCCTATTTCGCAACAAAGCATCCTTCACTCATGCTGCCAAACATACCCTTGTAAAACTGACCATCCTACCAATCCTCGACTTTGGCGATGTCATTTACAAAATAGCCTCCAATACCCTACTCAACAAATTGGATGCAGTCTATCACAGTGCAATCCGTTTTATCACCAAAGCCCCATATACTACCAACCATTGCGACCAGGAAGCTCTCGTGGCTGGCCTCGCTTCATACTCGTCGCCAAACCCACTGGCTCCATGTCATCTACAAGACCCTGCTAGGTAAAGTCCCCCCTTATCTCAGCTCGCTGGTCACCATAGCATCTCCCACCTGTAGCACACGCTCCAGCAGGTATATCTCTCTAGTCACCCCCCAAAACCAATTCTTTCTTTGGCCGCCTCTCCTTCCAGTTCTCTGCTGCCAACGACTGGAACGAACTACAAAAATCTCTGAAACTGGAAACACTTATCTCCCTCACTAGCTTTAAGCACCAACTGTCAGAGCAGCTCACAGATTACTGCACCTGTACATAGCCCACCTATAATTTAGCCCAAACAACTACCTCTTTCCCAACTGTATTTAATTTTAATTAATTTATTTATTTTGCTCCTTTGCACCCCATTATTTTTTATTTCTACTTTGCACATTCTTCCATTGCAAAACTACCATTCCAGTATTTTACTTGCTATATTGTATTTACTTTGCCATCATGGCCCTTTTGCCTTTACCTCCCTTCTCACCTCATTTGCTCACATTGTATATAGACTTGTTTATACTGCATTATTGACTGTATGTTTGTTTTTACTCCATGTGTAACTCTGTGTCGTTTTATCTGTCGAACTGCTTTGCTTTATCTTGGCCAGGTCGCAATTGTAAATGAGAACTTGTTCTCAACTTGCCTACCTGGTTAAATAAAGGTAAAATAAATAAATAAATAAATACGCAGACGACACCATTCTGTATACTTCCGGCCCTTCTTTGGACACTGTGTTAACAACCCTCCAGGCAAGCTTCAATGCCATACAACTCTCCTTCCGTGGCCTCCAATTGCTCTTAAATACAACTAAAACTAAATGCATGCTCTTCAACCGATCGCTACCTGCACCTACCCGCCTGTCCAACATCACTACTCTGGACGGCTCTGACTTAGAATACGTGGACAACTACAAATACTTAGGTGTCTGGTTAGACTGTAAACTCTCCTTCCAGACCCATATCAAACATCTCCAATCCAAAGTTAAATCTAGAATTGGCTTCCTATTTTGCAACAAAGCATCCTTCACACATGCTGCCAAACATACCCTTGTAAAACTGACCATCCTACCAATCCTCGACTTTGGCGATGTCATTTACAAAATAGCCTCCAATACCCTACTCAACAAATTGGATGCCGTCTATCACAGTGCAATCCGTTTTATCACCAAAGCCCCATATGCTACCCACCATTGCGACCTGTACGCTCTCGTTGGCTGGCCCTCGCTTCATACTCGTCGCCAAACCCACTGGCTCCATGTCATCTACAAGACCCTGCTAGGTAAAGTCCCCCCTTATCTCAGCTCGCTGGTCACCATAGCATCTCCCACCTGTAGCACACGCTCCAGCAGGTATATCTCTCTAGTCACCCCCAAACCAATTCTTTCTTTGGCCGCCTCTCCTTCCAGTTCTCTGCTGCCAATGACTGGAACGAACTACAAAAATCTCTGAAACTGGAAACACTTATCTCCCTCACTAGCTTTAAGCACCAACTGTCAGAGCAGCTCACAGGTTACTGCACCTGTACATAGCCCACCTATAATTTAGCCCAAACAACTACCTCTTTCCCAACTGTATTTAATTTTTATTTATTTATTTATTTTGCTCCTTTGCACCCCATTATTTTTATTTCTACTTTGCACATTCTTCCATTGCAAAACTACCATTCCAGTGTTTTACTTGCTATATTGTATTTACTTTGCCACCATGGCCTTTTTTGCCTTTACCTCCCTTCTCACCTCATTTGCTCACATTGTATATAGACTTGTTTATACTGTATTATTGACTGTATGTTTGTTTTACTCCATGTGTAACTCTGTGTCGTTGTATCTGTTGAACTGCTTTGCTTTATCTTGGCCAGGTCGCAATTGTAAATGAGAACTTGTTCTCAACTTGCCTACCTGGTTAAATAAAGGTTAAATAAAATAAAATAAATAAATACTGTAAGTACTATCACCCCATCACATAACCATGTCTCCTATTGTAGGTACTATCACCCCATCACATAACCATGTCTCCTACTGTAGGTACTATCACCCCATCACATAACCATGTCTCCTACTGTAGGTACTATCACCCCATCACATAACCATGTCTCCTATTGTAGGTACTATCACCCCATCAAATAACCATGTCTCCTACTGTAGGTACTATCACCCCATCACATAACCATGTCTCCTACTGTAGGTACTATCACCCCATCACATAACCATGTCTCCTACTGTAGGTACTATCACACCATCACATAACCATGTCTGCTACTGTAAGTACTATCACCCCATCACATAACCATGTCTCCTACTGTAGGTACTATCACCCCATCACATAACCATGTCTCCTATTGTAAGTACTAGTCACATACTTTACTTGACACCAGCCAAATGAACAAATTGCTTCTTAGAATCATCTTCCTTTCCCATAGCTGACCGGCTCGGGAAACCAGATTGCACAGCGGAGAAGGTACGGTGGGATTCGAGATGGTCAGTGATCTGTTTGTTGACTTGGCTATCGAAGACCTTAGATAGATCTATATCCATCCTGCCCTGCCTAACAGTTTGGGCCCAGGGTGTCACCCCCTTTGAAGAGGGGGATGACTGCGGCAGCTTTCCAATCCTTGGGGATCTCAGACGATATGAAAGAGCGGTTGAACAGGCTGGTAATAGGGGTTGCGACAATGGCGGCGGATAGTTTCAGAAATAGAGGGTCCAGATTGTCAAGCCCAGCTGATTTGTACGGGTCCAGGTTTTGTAGCTCTTTCAGAACATCTGCTATCTGGTTTTGGGTAAAGGAGAAGCTGGGGAGGCTTGGGCGAGTAGCTGCGGGGGGTGGGGGGGGGCGGAGCTGTTGGCCGAGGTTGGAGTAGCCAGGAGGAAGGCATGGCCAGCCGTTGAGAAATGCTTGTTGAAGTTTTTGGTTATCATGGATTTATCGGTGGTGACTGTGTTACCTAGCCTCAGTGCAGTGGGCAGCTGGGAGGGATGCAACCAGGCTCACATGAAACCCTTCATGAAGACAAGTAGCCTAGTGGTTAGAGAGTTGGACTAGTAACCGAAAGGTTGAAAGTTCAAATCCCTGAACTGACAAGGTACAAATCTGTCGTTCTGCCCCTGAACAGGCAGTTAACCCACTGTTCCTAGGCCTTTATTGAAAATAAGACTTTATTCTTAACTGACTTGCCTTGTAAAATAAAAATTTGAAGCAGAGCTTAATTTGTAAATTGGGAGGTGCTAGAACAAAGAGTGGGTGCTAGAGGGGGGGGGGGGTTCTGTGGTACCAGAACTCATGAGAAAAAAGATCACCTATTATAATAGAGCATTGAACGCATATCATCACCTGCATTGTTTGGGGTTTTAGGCTGGGTTTCTGTACAGCACTTTGAGATATCAGCTGATGTACGAAGGGCTATATAAATACATTTGATTTGATATCATCACATTTGGGTAGAGCCACTTATAGAAGGTGCACACATGGGGAACATTTTTAGTAGGCTACAATATGAGGAGGAAATGAGTCCTAAAAATGCTTTCCAGTTTCACTGACTCACCCAATGATGCGCAGCTCACTCGCTGGAGATTGTCGATGCGCTCGTGTCAAAAGCCTATCTCTCCCTGTTTTGTAAAACAATGTTTGGGAGTTGATCAAATATTTTGGTAGTCTACAGCATAGTCTTATCTTTTCAGCAAGAGTCATTGCTTTTCAACCTGGGTTTTCCCTCGATTGTATTTGAAATATTGCAAAAGGCCTGTTTTGTCTGCGTGCTGTTTTTTCACTGACAGATTTGCCTCGCGTTCCCGACTGTAGGCTATTCTTTGTTATTGGGCTACAATCCGCAGCTAGGCTATTTAAAAAAAGAAGCTATTGGTCCTCTGTAGCTAAATTATAGAGCTTCTCATGACGTATTAGGCTATTCTGAATGATTTAATTTATTTCTGAAGAGACAGCAGTAATTCCGTAACTTTAGAAAATTCCTCCAGAACCCTTCATGCAGCTATGATTCTATAAGGAAACAAATGATAAAGTGCAACTCTGGAGAGATGAGTGGGTAGGATAATTGACGAAGACACAACTCGAATGAACTTTGATCGCTTTTATTATAATTGTTACATAGCAAAAAGTGAAAATGATTTTTCATGGCACGAGAGGTACCGGATTCGGCCAAATAGGTTCCGGAACAAAACAGTCCAGAACGGAACGGTGCCGGATCCTGTTCTGACATGATCCTGCTCAAATTAAGCACTGATTTGAAGTACCCATGCCTCTACCTGCTGAGTATAAAGATTATTAAACTAGATTCAGTGGGCTTGTCATTCACAGTACTGATGAAAAATCAAGTACAGTTGATCTAAATGTGGATATACGAGGCCATCTAGTGGTCACCGGATTTAAAAAAAATAATCATGCAAGCTATCTTTGCACTAGCATGCGATGCCATATATTTGACACAGGTATTTATTTTTCAACATGTATTGTCATTGACTGTAACAAAATATAATTGTATGAGCTATGCCTCTGTGTCCCGGCGTTGTTGTACCCCTCTACTATCTGGCTTGGTGGGGCGATCTCGTTCTGCATGCCTGCTTCACTGAGATACAATGTGTCGTCATGCATTTGTGCATGCACGCTGTTAACGGTCATATCCGTCTTGCTAGCTAACTTAGCTAGCTCATCAACCAGTATTTTATTCGCTTTTTCTGCACGACAGCACTTATTAAAGCCTTGAAACTCATGGGGACCTCACTGTTACCACGGGTCATCGAGCTAGCCCTTATTTGGCAGCAGGGTTGCATCGGTTTCCACTGGATGTGACAGCTTGTTAGGCTGGCTAGCTAGGTAGCTAATTCGCTAACGCGAACTGTTTATCACGTAGCAGCCTATGCTGACTAGCATCGCTAGCAACTAGCTAACATGGATAAAGGCTAGTCGTGGGTCCACAAAATCAAACGAATGGTACTGAACTGATAACAAAATCATGTTTCGAAATTGTAGAAGCTATTTATGCTTTTTTTGTTGTTGTTGCTTAATGACATTGCGAATATCATAATTTTTGACTACCGGTATGTATTTAATCCGGTTTCGGCATGAGAAAAGTATTAATCGCAAATTCCAGCACTAACGGATACCGGGAAATAAATAAGTATTAATCGCAAATTCCAGCACTAACGGATACCGGGGAATAAATAAGAGAACCGGTCACGAATGCGGAGCCACGCCCTAAAATAACATGTGACCACAAGGCGTTTGTGACACATTCATGCGTTCCAATATTGTCATAATTGTCTGTAGGTTCTAAATTGCTTATGAGCTTGGCTTCCCTTCAGAAAGTAGCTGATTCTTGTACTCTACAGCTGTATTTTCCTACAGTTACTAATAATACTAGCAACAAAATACATTTCATTGCTTAAAATGATATTGCCAGATGGAAGAAAATAATAAGGTAGGCCTAAACTGTAATAAGATATACCTTAAAGACTGCTTGTGTTTAATCCTGAATCCAGTTGCCCCTCTTGTACTGGGATAAAACAATAGGCAAGCCATGAACCTTATGGAGGAGTGCATGTGTTTTGCAGACACACCTCGGTAGTGGAGATAATGGGGTATAGGCCTAACTGTTGTTTTGAGGGTGAAATTTCAACCACAGGATGATGTCATCATTGTGAACTAAATTCAGCATAGCCAAACCTTGTATAAAATAGGTTGAATTTGTACCTTTGAAACCATGTCAGATTTTCAACATTATATACACTTTCAGAAAAAAACAATAGGCAGCACCTCAGCCTGGGATCGAACCCCATCCAGGGTTTTAACTACACCCAGCCCTGCTTAGCTTTAATATGTCACTGACTACTACCAATATGCTATTGTGAGAATTATTATTGAGAGATCTCTTAATAACAAAATATATTCAGTGTTAATATTGAAGTCATTCTAAGGGGTAGGTTTGACAAAGCAAATGAGTGAGTGAGTCTTTGACATGAAGACAGTTGTTAGATTCTGCCATTGGGACTGCTCTGATGTTTCCATTCTCTCCTGGTTATGACCATAGAGCCTTGTCCCAGTCTCTAGACCTGCCTGTCTGTGTGGTGGATGATCACCTGACCTCTGAAGCTGTCAATGAGATGGTAAGTTGACCTTGTCATTTCATAGTACAAGATTAATCCAATAAAATGTTATAGTGATGCTATCATTGGCAATGTTGACGTACCACAACCATCTCTGTTGTGTTGCAGTTGTTTAATTGGCCCAACGTTGCCAATGCTCCTCCACTCTTTAACAGTTAATAATAATTTCAGTATGATATTTGTTGTATATTATGTTTTATTATTTGCAATATAATTACATTTCTACCAGGAGCAGAGCAATTCTACCAGGAGCAGAGCAACCTCAGTGATGGAAACCACAGAAGAGGGGAAGCTCAACAATGTGGAACATCTGACACTTATGGACTTCCTTCAAAACCTAACTGAGAAGTATGTTCTGTTTTCTTTGGTACTATCACACCTTCAAGGAAATAAGATCAAATTAGAAACTGATCAATCGGGAAAAAAAATTCATTGCTAGAAAAGTTGTCACATTGCAATTTTGCCAAAACAACTGACACAAAGCAAGTATAACTTCACGATCAGGCAAATAATTAAATAAAAACAATTCTGCCACGCATCCTGATATGACAACATTTATAACAATATTGTTTTCAGGCAATGGAGGGGGATTCGTGAGGGCATGTTTGACCCGGTAAGATCATGTTACTGACAATTTAATCAGATTACCATGAAAACTCTGCCTAATGTTTAACCTTGTTCATAAGCTTTTGAAAGACGCACTATGCAACATTTTAAAACACTTCTTCTGTTTCTGGAATACAGCTGACAAAACAACAGCTTGCCGGCTTGTGTCTGAGGATTGTCCAGTTTTTATCGGACAAGCTGATGCAGATCATCATCCCAGGTCTTTACGAACTACTGGGCATCCAAGATGCTGCCTCCTCTCCATTGTCACAGAGATCTCTCACAGCGTCACTCACCAGTCTGTTAGACGATAAGACTAACACCAAGTCCCGCGTGAGATTTACTGAGGCTGGTGTACCTAAGAGGCCAGGCAGTCGAAAGCTTTACAATAGCTTTCGCATCCCGACTCCCTACCCTTCCTCCAACTGTATGGAGCAGGAAGAGGAAGAAGAGCAGGAATCACAACTTAAGTTCAAGGAGATTTACCTGACTAAGGGCAGTGGAAGCTACCTGCCCAAGGGGGCCATGAGGTATGTTCTTAAAGGGAAATTTAACAACTTCATATTCATCTCCAGCATCACCATATGTGAAAATTACACATTTCCGTGCTTTGTAGTAAAAAAAATATAGAGGGATGTAACTGTTTCCAATAGTGCTGAGAAATTTGTGCTTTTTGAGGTTGGTTTGGTTTCGATTCAAATATTTAAAAAATAATCACGGTTTTGGATTTCAATACTTTTTTTAGACATTGAATGCACTATGGATTATGTGTGTTGAATGCTGTAACAACACATAATAAAACAATGAATAAAAGTCCCATGATGGTAGTGACTGTCCATTACTGTTTATGACTTATCAACCATCATTTACTTTCTCATATAAAATATTTATTTGATGACTTTATTATTTCATTCCAAGTCATCAACTCGTCTCTATAGAGCTGCTGCTTATCCTGTCTGACAAAATCACTATTTTAGTAGTTCTTCAAATTAAATAAGACCTACTTTTATGACCGCTGAACACCAACTGTCAATCACTTAGATCATGTATTTCCAGGTAGAGAATCCTCGCAACGCAACTGCTTTTTATCTCTCTCATGCATTCTCTCGTCTCTCCGTCTCAGTCAATGAGGTTTCCGTATCTGCTCCACACAGAGTGGACAAGTAAGTGGGCGTGCAATGGATTATGGGAATTAATTGCCATATTTTCTGTGCTAAACTATGTAGAATATTGGCCTGTTGGAACTACAACTCCCTACTACATTGCATAGTTTGTGCTTGATCTGATTTATCTCTACAGAAACTGAGCATCGAGCTCACAGAATAAGAAAAAAATTAACTATATGGAATTCAAGTAATTGAGCCGACGTCAGTCAATTAGTTGTGTAAAAACCGAAAAATAACAAAAATGTTGGTTAAATGCTCAGCTCTAGATTCTAATGACATCATCAGTGTGCATCGTGTGATTTTAACCAATTATGAGTAGGCATTTCCTACTAATTGGTTGATGATGTCATAGAAAACACTTATCTTCCTCTTTCTTTTTTACTACAAAACATAGAAATGCCCGTTTTTCACATATGCTGATGTTGGGGTGGTGCTGGAGATGATGAATATGAAGTTGAAACATTTAGAAATTTCCCTTTAACATTTCTTCAAACTGCCTTGTATTTATGATTGTCCTTGAAGTTATTAGAAGTTACAGTATTTGAAGTTTATAGCAATTTTGATTTTTGTAGAGGATAGATATTGCCAGGATAGATAGATATCTACAGTTTCAATAAAAATGACTTATACAAAATACATTTTATTGGGCTTTAGAAATTAAGCAGTTAGGCTGACATCACACTAAGGTTTTTTCTCAGAGAAACAGCAGCGTTTTCCTCATTGTTTTCAATGGTGCAGATGTATTTGACACACTGAATGTGCATCACAGCCTTACATATTATTTGTTTGACTGTGATGATTTCTGTTGTTTTTTCCCCCAAGGATTCTAACCTCTCTGTCTGATGTGCAGAAAAAAACAACCAACTCTGAGACGCTACAAGTCCTCTTAGGTGTCTCAGAGGACACCCTCGTCACCTGTGTGCAGGACAGCCTGCAAGGTTCTCTCTCCAAACTTGCATGCATGTCCAATTCTCCATCTGGAAGTGCAGGCTCTATGATGCTAACCCCTGCTGTAATGGCAAAGTTGGCTAAAGATGTCAAGTCGGCCTTATCAGTGGTCGTTAAGAGTGCCTCCGCTAGCCAAACCTCTCTAGTGACACCGGTAAGGGGAGACTCACAGACCAAGGTGACTGAGAGCATGGTGAGAGAGCTGGCTGCTAAACTTGAAAAAGTTGACCAAGAGAGCAAGAGTCTAACAGGGCAAGTCATGACCACGATCTCTGACACAATGGTGGCTTTTGTTGACGAGAACGAACAGAATTTGCTGGAAGATCTGAAGGACAAGATCACGTTTTTGGCATCGCATGTTGGCTTCATTGAGGATCTTGATGCCCTGATAAGGAAATACGAGAGCAGCTACAATATTGGTGAATCTGGTTCCTCCTGCACGCTCACATCTAAGAGCATCCAAAAACTCTCCAGCCGGGAGTTTCAAACATCAGCAATACAAGCAGTGAGTGGAGTTCTTGCCAAAAAAGTCAGTAGTTTGAGCTTTCCTAGTTCAGTCATTCAGTCTGAGTTAACAGGTGCTGTATCAGGTCAAACATTCTCTGGCATTGTAAAGACAGAGTCAATTCAACCAGTGGGCTCAGCAGCGTCAGTAGTTGTTAAGACTTTTGTGTCAGATATGAAGTCCTTGGCTGAATCTGAAGAGAGTCCTCAACAGAAGAGTGCCTGGTCTGCTGCTGTTCACATTTACCACAGCATCCAAAACAACTTGAAAGATTATTTCGGCAAGCTTCAGCGATGTGCCTTAAAGAGCATTGTCACATCTGATGATAACATCACAAATGCTGAGTTTAAGGAGACAGTTCCACTTCCTTGCTTAAACATGAAATATAGGCCCAGTAAGAGTGAGCCTCAGTTGCCAGAGTCCACTGGTGCAGTTACTTTACAAAGAGGCCTAAGTGAGAGCTCAAAACTTCTTTGGGCAAAAACAGAGTCAGAAGAAAGCAAGCTCCTTCTGACAACTTGCACCAAAGAAGTCATCTCAGCGCTTCTGGTCTTGTACAACACTGAGATGTCAAAGGAGGACCCCCTGTACACTGTTGGAGAAAAAGGATCAGGCTTCTCTATTGAGAGAGAGAAATTTGTAGAGGGTGTTCTGGCTCAGCTTGGGGATATCTCCCATTCCAGGGCCTCATCACCAATAGTATATGAGTTCTCCTGTCAAAATGAGGACAGCAGAAGTAAGGCCACAGCTTCTTTGACCAGTCTGTTCAATTGTATTAGAAAACTCTCAAGTGAGGAATTTAAGAGAAATGCCACTCAAGCAGTGAGTGAGTTCCTAGTTAAAAAGTCCACCAGTAGCTTAACTAGTGCACAGCCTGCTTATTCTGTAGCATCCAGGTCTTGTTCCATTCAAAACCAGTACACATGGTCAAAGGATATTTGTGCGGATTCTGCTGCCTTTGGCATCATTGAAACATTTGTGGAAGACCTGCAGAGCTCAGCGCAACCTGCAGAAGTAGAGGAGAGAGAACCTGACCTCCAGGAAAATGCACAAAAGCTACAGAGCAGGATCTGGTCTGCTACCACTAGTTTATATAACAATATTCAGAAGACCTTAAAGGACTTCATCATTCATCAGCGGAGGTCAGACATGCTGAGCAGAATGTCTAGTCATATACCCACAGAGGACTCTGGACATCTTGGGACTAAGGAGCACATTTGTTTGGCAAGCCAGGACTTGAGGCAAGCTAGTAAGAGTGTGCCTCACTTGCACAGTTTGAACCTTGAAGTGGCTCTACACATGGGTGTCAGCGAGAGTTCAAAACTTCTCTGGACTGAAACAGACGAGGCTCTACTGACCAATAGTACCAAAGAGGTCATTTCAACAATCTTGACCTCATGCGAGGATCAGGCATCAAATGCACCTTGCTTCTCCACAGTAGGAAAGAAAATATCTGATATGTCCCTTGAGGTCAACATGTTGGTAGGTGGTGTTCTGTCTCAGCTGAAGGACATCTCCTTGTCAAGGTCCCCAACACCATGTGAAGACATGTTTGAACGTCTCCAAGGTTCTCCTGAGCGAACCTCTCCAGTAAGTCTAGATTGCAGCACGGCTGCCTCCAAAGGCACTGCATCTTCCCACAGTCTTTCAACAAAGATCCTCCAAAAACTCTCTAGTCATGAGTTCCAAACCAAAGCTGAGAAAGGAGTGAGTGAGGTCCTCTCTAGATCATTTAACATTGTGGAGGAAGGCACAACAGATAAGTACCTCCAGCCTGTATCTACATCCACCACATCTACTGATATTATACAAACCATAGTGAAAGACCAGCAGGAGCTCACCCAGACCACCCAATCATCGGACATGGTATCTGGAACCTCCCTGCTCACCACTGGACAGGTTTCTCAGAAAAGGATCTGGTCTGTTGCTCGTAACATCTACTACAGTCTGCAAAGTAAGATTACGGAGTTTCTCAGAAAAGATCTTCAAAGATCAGACACAACACTTGGTTCAATCCAAATCTTTACATATCAAAGCAGTCCTGCATCACAAAGAGCAAGTCTCGGCCATCTTGAGGTCAACCAGAGCAGTGTTACACCTGGTGGAAACGATGCCTGTGTGGACATTCCGCACAAATTACTATCTAAAACCACTGAGCTCTCAGGATCAATGCTGGAGGATATTGACACGATCCGTTGTAGGAGTGCTGACAGCCAAAATACAAGAAATACCTCTTCTTCACGCTCCTCCATCTCTCTAACACCTACTTCAAAATTAAGGCAGTCGAAATGGCACTTTGCCTTACCCGGGACTCCCATCCCCACTGAGTTTCCTGCTCAGATTGACTTTCCCATTGTTAGAAACACAATCATTGAGGACTTCTTTCACACAGAGGACTTACTTCCTGTAACCTTTGTGGACAAAGTCAGGCAAGCTGCTGGGGTGGTAGTGGACATTATGGTGGAAAGTGTTGAGAACACACAGGAAGATGGACAGGGTGCTTCTCATCTTGACGACCTCCGATCTGCTGTTAGGAAATTGAGAAAAATAATTTCCACTTGGACCATCCACATTTTCAGTCATGAATTGGTGGATAAAGTGATAGCCCTTCAGGACAGCCACAGCACTCCACAGGTCTTAACATTGGAAGCAGCCAAAAGTGCTTCAGACTCCATTCTTTCAAGGCTGAAATGGAGAAAGGAACAATGTGCCATATCCAAGGAGCTCTCCTCTCAGCTTCTCCAGATATTTGCTGAAGAGACAGTGAAGGGCTTCCTGAGACAGTGGTCAGATGAGTATGAAAACATAAACTTTGATGTTTCAGTCCAGAACGATCCAAAGACTTCTACTTGCATGGTCATTCTTCAAATGATCACCAAAGCCACTGCTAAATGTTATTTTGAGTCCACTACCAGCGTGGCCACCAGTGACATTGTAGAAGGCGTGTTTGATTTGGAAAGGGATACCATCAGCAGTACTGGAGAGCAGGTCCTCACCTTTAACACAAAGGTATAGTACACATACATCTTTCATGAATAACACTGCTGTTGACCTTTTGTGAGATATATGATTATTTGTGTCATGGCATTGCACTGCTTCTTTGCAATTGATATCCTGTACTTTAAGATATCGAAAAAAATTCAGTTTGTTTTAATGTGCCTTTTCCCACAAACCAGGGTTCCAAGAAAGTTAGTAAGAACCTCTGTCCTCAAGAGTCTCTGGAGTACCAGCCTCAGAACACTTCCCCTACTGTGTACTTTACAGGTAAGCCCTGCTGCTGTTTAGGCTGCTGCTCAGTCAAGACTGAGACATTATCCCTTTACCATTCCATTAATTCATTTGGAAAGACATTGTACTCCTCTCAGTTGTTACATATGACATACTGTACTGTGGGCTGGGTGGTAGCCTAGTGGGTTAAGAGGTTGGGCCAGTAACCAATAGGTTGCTGGTTCAGAATCCCTGAGTTCACGAGGCAAAATCTGTCAATGTGCTCTTGAGCAAGGCACTTCATCCTAATTGCTCCTGTAAGTCTCTCTGGATAACAGTGTCTGATAAATGAGTTAAAATGTAAATTGATGGCATGCTGGATGGTCTTTCGTTGCAGAGACGATGACAACATCTCATGGCTCCTTTTCTCCAGAGGGAATTTATGATATCGCATCGTCCTTCCCACTTGAAGAGAAGAGTCGCAGACCCTCCCTTTTCACCAGATTGTCTAGATCCATCACGAAAGGCTTTCTCAGCCCATTCAAATCTTCAAGGAAAACCAAATTATTTAATTAAATTCCTCATTATAACAACGAGAGCATTCATTTGTTCAGATGAGAATCTAATCGTATTGGTCACATACGCAGAAAACAACTGTGAGATGCTTTATTACGAGCACATTCCCAACAATGCAGAGTTAAAAAAGTAAGAAAATATTTTCTAAATAGTAACACAATAACAATAACAAGGCTATATACAAGGAGTACCAGTACCGAGTCAATGTGCATGGGTGCGAGGTAGTTGAGGTAATACAGTATGTCCATGTAGGTAAGGGTAAAAGTGACTAGGCAATCAGGATAGATAATAAACACAGTAGCAGCAGCTAATGTGAAAGTCGGTCAGTGTCACAGTGAATGTGTGGGTAGAGTGTAGTGAGTGTGCATCGAGCCAATTCAAGAGAGTCAGTGGAAAACAATTAGAAAAATACATCAATAACAAAGGGGGTCAATGCAAATAGTGCAGGTGGCCATTTAATTAACGTTCAGCAGTCTAATGACTTGGGGGTAGAAGCTGTTCAGCAGTCTAATGACTTGGGGGTAGAAGCTGTTCAGCAGTCTAATGACTTGGGGGTAGAAGCTGTTCAGCATTCTAATGACTTGGGGGTAGAAGCTGTTAAGGAGCCTTTTGTCCCAGACTTGGTGCTCTCGTATCGCTTGCCGTGTGGTAGCAGAGTGAACAGTCTATGACTTGGATGGTTGGAGCCTTTTGCCAATCATTTACATATCACTTACTTTATTTTTATTTGATTTGATGTCATATTGTAAACGTATGTATCTGTTTTGCTGAAAATATGATTTTGAAAACAATGAATGTCTACAAGTGCTTCATAAAACAGTTATATTTATTTTTGTATTTTCAAAAGACAGCAAATAGCCAATCAAGTATCAACATAAGTGAAATGAAAGACAGATTTCATTTTCTGTGAATAATTGTCTTGTCCAGTGAGCAACTCAATGACAGCGATTCAATGACATCATTAGATCACCTCCAAGAAGCATCTTCAACGTTCACCTGACAACCCATTGGATAAGACACAAACACTAACCAAGCGTTTCTTTCCTGTCAAGAAGGTTGAGATCAGAATATAAGGTCCATAAACAAACTGAAAATGGCATACTGAAGATGGAGTCAAAAGGAACTCAGCCTTTCACCCTTTTCATAGCAATGGAATATGTGACAAGGTTCGTTATAGTTCATGTTTTCTACAAAAAATTATAAAGGCAGATTCGATTATCCAGTTAAAAAGTTTTTTTTTTTATCGACAGAACTACCGTCCTTGGGTGTTCCTGAGCTCACAGTTAAAGGTTAAACATGTTATTGTGAGTTCTGGAGGCAGCAGATGCTGTTGGTGGTCGATCAAGGGCACTTCCTGTCTACGCACTGCTTCCCGCCCTCTTCAAACTCATGTTTTGAGATCCACATTTGCTGGAAAGTTCCCTAGAGTAAGACAACATGATGCTTATCAGTACAAATCCAAAACAATACAACCACCATCATTGATGATGTGCATTAGGTCAAAGTAATAGGTTATTATCAAACTATTTCAAAACAGGCCAACACACAAATCCCAAAACAAATAGACAAATCATAGTGTGCAAGTGACCAGAAGCGAGGCTGCTGAGCTGCTTAGTGGAGGCTGCTGCCTCTCTGTGGTGAGAGCAATAACACACTGAACATGATGGACAAGGATGCTCCATATAGCCATCCATCACTGTCCAGGCACAGCCTGGGTGTATGTAAAACAATATGACCAGATATGGTTTGATATCTCTTCTGAAACTCTGGTGGGTTTATTGAGTTCAGGGTTGTGTAATGGTTGCTTCCATGTCAGTCCTCAAAGATGAAATTGCATAGAATCGAATGAATCACATCCAATGATTTCCCGCTTTGGACATTGTTTTGAAAATGATTCTCCATAGCTGCCATACCTTTGTGATGTCATAAAGTGTTACAGAATTCCCCTTCGATTAAAACTATGGAGTTCATTGGCCTCAACTTCATTGGCTGTCCTTCAGAAAGTAGATAATACTTGTGTTTTCAAACGATTAATAAAAATACTAGCAACAAAACAAACTAAATAGATTTAATCCATTAATATGATATTGCCAGATGGAAGAAAATAACAAGGTAGGCCTAAACTGTAATAAGATATATCTTATAGACTGCTTCAGTGCATTTGGAAAGTATTCAGACCCCTTGACTTTTTACACATTTCATTTTTTACATTACAGCCTTATTCTGAAATGGATTACATACAACATTTTCCTCATCAATCTACACACAATATCCTATAATGACAAAGCAAAAACAGTTTTTTAGAAATGTTTGCAATTTAAAATGGAAAAAAACAGATACCTTATTTACATAAGTATTCAAACCCTTTGCTATGAGACTCCAAATTGAGCTCCGGTGCATCCTGTTTCCCTTGATCATCCTTGAGATGTTTCTACAACATGATTGGAGTCCCCCTGTATGAACCTGATAGTCACTCTGACAGAGCTCCAGTTCCTCTGTAGAGATGGGAGAACCTTCCAGAAGGACAACCATCTCTGCAGCACTCCACCAATCATACCTTTATGGTAGAGTGGCCAGACGGAAGCCACTCCTCAGTAAAAGGCACCTAAAGGACTCAGACATGAGAAACAAGATTCTCTGGTCTGATGAAACCAAAATGTAACTCTTTGGCCTGAATGCCAAGCGTCACGTCTAGAGGAAACCTGGCACCATCCCTACGGTGAAGCCTGGTGATGGTGCATCATGCTGTGGGGATGTTTTTCAGCAGCAGGGACTGGGAGACTTGAGAATCTGGGGTATGACTTAAAGATTGTTGTACACCAGCGGAACCCATCCAACTTGAAGGAGCTGGAGCAGTTTTGCCTTGAAGAATGGACAAGTCCCAGTGTCTAGATGTGCCAAGCTTATAGAGACGTACCCCAAGAGACTTGCAGCTGTAATTGCTGCAAAATGTGGCTCTACAAAGTATTGACTTTGGGAGGTGAATAGTAATTCACGCTCAAATTTTCTGGTTTTTTTTGTGTCTTATTTCATGTTTGTTTCACAATAAAAAATATTTTGCATCTTCAAAGTGGTGTTGTGTAAATCAAATTATACAAACCGCCCAAAAATCTATTTTAATTCCAGGTTATAAGGCAACAAAATAGGAAAAATGCCAAAGGGGGTGAATACTTTCGCAAGCCACTGTAAATGGTTCAGTTCACATAAACAGTCATTATTTTCAGTTTGAGAGATCATCCCGGGGATGAGATTAAGAGAGATGGAAATTGAGATTAAGAGAGAGAGACTAATAAGAGAGAACTTGTTATGGGGCAGGTCAGGCGTCATTCATGGAGTCATTTGTAGGGTCAAGTCCCCAGCCGATCTATTTGAACCCATCATTATTTGTGGCCATGTATTAACTACTAAGTGAGTCTTTGACATGAAGACAGTGGTTAGATTCTGCCATGGGGACCTGCTCTGATGTTGTTTCCATTCTCTCCTGGTTATGACCATAGAGCCTTGTCCCAGTCTCTAGACCTGCCTGTCTGTGTGGTGGATGACCACCTGACCTCTGAAGCTGTCAATGAGATGGTAAGTTGACCTTGTCATTTCATATTACAACATTAATCCAATAAAATGTTATAGTGATGCTATCATTGGCAATGTTGACGTACCACAACCATCTCTGTTGTGTTTCAGTTGTTTAAATTTGTCCAACGTTGCCAATGCTCCTCCACTCTCTAACGGTTCATAAGTTCTTTCAGTATGATATTTGTTGTATATGTTAAGTTTGACTCTGTTGGTGCCATTATTTGAGACTCATGTTTATTTCTACCAGAAGCAAAGCAGCACTGTGGAAACCACAGAAGAAGAGAGCCTCAACAGTGTGAAAAATCTGGAGTCTTTTTCACTGATGATCAACTTCCTGCAGAACCTAACTGAGGAGTATGTTCTATTTTCTTTGGTACAGTACTACTATCAAACCTGTAAAGGATTGTATGAAAGCAGATTCATCAACTACATTTCCATTGCGGAAAAAGTTACATCACACCACAATGTTGTCAAAACAATTGCTACAAAGCATGTGTAAAATACTGTCTAATCTGATGACTCTACTGACCGACATTTCTGACAATATTAATACTATTAATATGAATAATTCATATGAATAATTTTCAGGCAATGGAGTAGGATTCGTAATGGCATTTCTGACCCGGTAAGATCTGAAAGCTTATTTAGAATACAATGATCACTGAATGTTTAGCCTTGTTCATAAGCTTTTGAAAGACGCACTATGCAACATTTTAAAACACTTCTTCTGTTTCTGGAATACAGCTGACAAAACAACAGCTTGCCGGCTTGTGTCTGAGGATTGTCCAGTTTTTATCGGACAAGCTGATGCAGATCATCATCCCAGGTCTTTACGAACTACTGGGCATCCAAGATGCTGCCTCCTCTCCATTGTCACAGAGATCTCTCACAGCGTCACTCACCAGTCTGTTAGACGATAAGGTTAACACCAAGTCCCGCGTGAGATTTACTGAGGCTGGTGTACCTAAGAGGCCAGGCAGTCGAAAGTCTTACAATAGCTTTCGCATCCCGACTCCCTACCCTTCCTCCAACTGTATGGATCAGGAAGAGGAAGAAGAGCAGGAATCACAACAACTTAAGTTCAAGGAGATTTACCTGACTAAGGAGATGGGCAGTCTGGGCAGTGGAAGCTACTGCCCAAAACCATTGCCCAAGCCAGCCATGAGGTATGTCTGTAACCATTCTTCAATACTGCCTTTTATTTATGATTGTCCTTAAACAGTATTTGATGTTTGTAGCAATTTCAAAAAAAAAATTTGAGGATAGATATGTCCATATAAATTTGAATTCGGAGTTTACATACACCTTAGCCAATTACATTTAAACTCAGTTTTTCACAATTCCTGACATTTAATCCTAGTAAAAATTCCCTGTTTTAGGTCAGTTAGGATCACCACTTTATTTAAAAAATGTGAAATGTCAGAATAATAGAAGAAGAAAGAATAATTTATTTCAGCTTTTATTTCTTTCTTCACATTCCCAGTGGGTCAGAAGTTTACATACACTCAAATAGTATTTGGTAGCATTGCCTTTAAATTGTTTAACTTGGGTCAAATGTTTTGGGTAGCCTTCCACAAGCTTCCCACAATAAGTTGGGAGAATTTTGGCCCTTTCCTCCTGACAGAGCTGGTATGACTGAGTCAGGTTTGTAGGCCTCCTTGCTCGCACAAGCTTTTTCAGTTCTGCCCACAAATGTTCTATAGGATTGAGGTCAGGGCTTTGTGATGGCCACTCCAATACCTTGACTTTGTTGTTCTTAAGTCATTTTGCCACAACTTTGGAAGTATGCTTGGGGTCATGTCCATTTGGAAGACCCATTTGCGACCAAGCTTTAACTTCCTGACTGAAGTCTTGAGATGTTGCTTCAGTATATCCACATAATTTTCCATCCTCATGATGCTATCTATTTTGTGAAGTGCACTAGACCCTCCTGCAGCAAAGCACCCCCACAACATGATTCTGCTACCCCCGTGCTTCACGGTTGGGATGGTGTTCTTTGGCTTGCAAGCCTCACCCTTTTTCCTCCAAACATAATGATGGTCATTATGCCCAAACAGTTCTATTTTTGTTTCATCAGACCAGAGGACATTTCTCCAAAAAGTACGATCTTTGTCCCCGTGTGCAGTTGCAAACCGTAGTCTGTTTTTTTATGGCGGCTTCCGGATCAGTGGCTTCTTCCCTGCTGAGCGGCCTTTCAGGTTATGTCGATATAGGACTCGTTTTACTGTGGATATAGATACTTTTGTACCTGTTTCCTCCAGCATCTTCACACGGTCCATTGCTGTTGTTCTGGGATTGATTTGCACTTTTCGCACCCAAGTACTTTCATCTCTAGGAGACAGAACGCGTCTCCTTCCTGAGTGGTATGACGGCTGCGTGGTCCCATGGTGTTTATACTTGCGTACTATTGTTTGTACAGATGAACGTGGTACAGCCATTTGGAAATTGCTCCCAAGGATGAACCAATTCTTTTTCTGAGGTCTTGGCTGATTTCTTCTGATGTCAAGCGAAGAGGCACTGAGTTTGAAATACATCCACAGACTCAAATGATGTCAATTAGCCCCAATTTTTGCCCCTTTTTTCTCCCCAATTTCGTGGTATCCAATTGTTGTAGTAGCTACTATCTTGTCTCATCGCTACAACTCCCGTGGCACAGCTGGCGCTGCAGTACAGCGCCCTTAACCACTGCGCCATCCGGGAGGCCCAGATACAGTGAATTATAAGTTAACTAATCTGTCTGTAAACAATTGTTGGAAAAATTACTTGTGTAATGAGACTCACAGACCAAGGTGACTGAGAGCATGGTGAGAGAGCTGGCTGCTAAACTTGAAAAAGTTGACCAAGAGAGCAAGAGTCTAACAGGGCAAGTCATGACCATGATCTCTGACACAATGGTGGCTTTTGTTGACGAGAACGAACAGAATTTGCTGAAAGATCTGAAGGACAAGATCACGTTTTTGGCATCGCATGTTGGCTTCATTGATGATCTTGATCTTGCAGCTACAATATTGGTGAATCTGGTTCCTCCTGCACGCTCACATCTAAGAGCATCCAAAAACTCTCCAGCCGGGAGTTTCAAACATCAGCAATACAAGCAGGAGTCGTTGCCAAAAAAGTCAGTAGTTTGAGCTTTCCTAGTTCAGTCGTTCAGTCTGAGTTAACAGGTACTGTATCAGGTCAAACATTGTCTGGCATTGTAAAGAGAGAGTCAATTCACCCAGTGGGCTCAGCAGCGTCAGTAGTTGTTAAGACTTTTGTGTCAGATATGAAGTCCTTGGCTGAATCTGAAGAGAGTCCCCAACAGAAGAGTGCCTGGTCTGCTGCTGTTCACATTTACCACAGCATCCAAAACAACTTGAAAGATTATTTCGGCAAGCTTCAGAGATTTGTCCTAAAGAGCATTGTCACACCTGATGAGTTTAAGGAGACAGTTCCACTTCCTTGCTTAGACATTAAATATAGGCCCAGTAAGAGTGAGCCTCAGTTGCCAGAGTCCACTGGTGAAGTTACTTTACAAAGAGGCCTAAGTGAGAGCTCAAAACTTCTTTGGGCACAAACTGAGTCAGAAGAAAGCAAGCTCCTTCTGACAACTTGCACCAAAGAAGTCATCTCAGAGCTTCTGGTCTTGTACAAGACTGAGATGTCAAAGGAGGACCCCCTGTACACTGTTGGAGAAAAAGGATCAAAAAAGGAACCCGAGTCCTGCTCTCCTGAACCGGAGTCCTGCTCTCTTGAACCGGAGTCCTGCTCTCCTGAACCCGAGTCCTACTCTCCTGAACCCGAGTCCTACTCTCCTGAACCCGAGTCCTACTCTCCTGAACCCGAGTCCTACTCTCCTGAACCCGAGTCCTACTCTCCTGAACCCGAGTCCTGCTCCAGTATTTTATTCGAACAAATGTTATGTTGGTATACTTATTCATAGTTGCTTTCTTTTTAGCTTCATATTCAATATTCTTCGTTTTTATCTTGTTTATCCCCCATTTGAGAAGCCATCTTTTACGCTTACGCGATGATATTAAAGCGATGAAATCTGTTTACAATGTAATGCAGCGTGTTCGGTGCGTTTCATCTCTGAGCCAGGTAGCAATAGTATGCATTACGCATAAAAGATTAAAGTCCTTGCTTTGTCCCACCCAGGTTAACCGCATATCCCTGGAATGCTTATCTCATTGGCTACAAGACTGTCAAGGTGCCATTGTAGCCAATCCCCTGTGTAATGGATGCCTAAGCAGGCAACATATTTTTGATGCACAAAGATAGTGTCACTCTGTGGACATTCAATGTTGACATTAAGTCATACATCAGATAACATTGGCAATAGGCTAGATTTGTTCCTACCAACCTAAGGATTCATTTGATACCACCCCATGTAACTATAGCTCGAACACAGACCAAATCGAAGCTTACCTTGTAAGATGTTTGGTGAAAACGTGGGGTAAAATAAACATTTTGAATCTCGGGGCTTGTGATCAATAACGGTAGGTCACAGGCAGACAAATAAGACATCCTCATGATATGTGGAGTCCTAGCTTTCAATGCAAATCAACGTATTCGGTGTTTATTTAGTTTATGCTTCACAATGCTAACAGTAATGTAGGTAGCAGCCACCTTGAAATGAGGTAATTTGCTCAGCCATCCTTTATACATTTGTATGCCTATACAGTGCCTTGCGAAAGTATTCGGCCCCCTTGAACTTTGCGACCTTTTGCCACAATTCAGGCTTCAAACATAAAGATATAAAACTGTATTTTTTTTGTGAAGAATCAACAAGTGGGACACAATCATGAAGTGGAACGACATTTATTGGATATTTCAAACTTTTTTAACAAATCAAAAACTGAAAAATTGGGCGTGCAAAATTATTCAGCCCCCTTAAGTTAATACTTTGTAGCGCCACCTTTTGCTGCGATTACAGCTGTAAGTCGCTTGGGGTATGTCTCTATCAGTTTTAATGGACCTCTGAGACTATCACAGTGCAGGTGCATTTATACGGAGACTTGATTACACACAGGTGGATTGTATTTATCATCATTGGTCATTTAGGTCAACATTGGATCATTCAGAGATCCTCACTGAACTTCTGGAGAGAGTTTGCTGCACTGAAAGTAAAGGGGCTGAATAATTTTGCAGTTTTTGATTTAAAAAGTTTGAAATATCCAATAAATGTCATTCCACTTCATGATTGTGTCCCACTTGTTATTGATTCTTCACAAAAAAAGAGTTTTATATCTTTATGTTTGAAGCCTGAAATGTGGCAAAAGGTCGCAAAGTTCAAGGGGGCCGAATATTTTCGCAAGGCACTGTATATAGTATTAAGGCACAGATCAATAGCCAAGATACTCAGCTTTCCGCAGACACCCTGCTTTTGCAGAAAGGGAATACCGTTCTCATACCATACTAAATTGAATTAAAAAAATATCTAATAGGGTCCCCAAATATGGGGAGTTTACATTTAAGAGGTTAAGGGCTTGTAAGTAAGCATTTCAGAATAAGGTCTACACCGGTTGTATTCGGCGCATGTGACAAATAAAATAAAATATGATTACTTGGGGACTGTGTGCAGACTTACCACAACCTGTGAAATTATTGCTTGCAGTTTGTAAAATGATGCATTTGTTCGGCTGAAAAATTCATGCTTGCAAGTGTCATAAAACATTTCAACATCACTTAACAAAAAACGCTTTTTATTTTCAAGACTGTGCAATCAAATATCAACAAAAGTGAAATTAAATACAGATTTAATTTTCTGTGAATAATAGTCTTGTCCAGTGAGCAACTCAATGACAGCGATTCAATGACATCATTAGATCACCTCCAAGAAGCATCTTCAACGTTCACCTGACAACCCATTGGATAAGACACAAAAACTAACCAAGTGTTTCTTACCTGCCAAGAAGGTTGAGATCAGAATATAAGGTCCATAAACAAACTGAAAATGGCATACTGAAGATGGAGTCAAAAGGAACTCAGCCTTTCACCCTTTTCATAGCAATGGAATATGTGACATGGTTCGTTATAGTTCATGTTTTCTACAAAAAATGCTAAAGGCAGATTCGATTATCCAGTTTTAAAAAAAACGTATTTTTTTAAATCAACAGAACTACCGTCCTTGGGTGTTCCTGAGCTCACAGTAAAAGGTTAAACTAGACATGTTAATGTGAGTTCTGGAGGCAGCAGATGCTGTTGGTGGTCGATCAAGGGCACTTCCTGTCTACGCACTGCTTCCCGCCCTCTTCGTACTCCTGTTTTGAGATCCACATTTGCTGGAAAGTTCCCTAGAGTAAGACAACATGATGCTTATCAGTACAAATCCAAAACAATACAACCACCATCATTGATGAAGTGCATTAGGTCAAAGTAATAGGTTATTATCAAACTATTTCAAAACAGGCCAACACACAAATCCCAAAACAAATAGACAAATCATAGTGTGCAAGTGACCAGAAGCATTGCAATACAGTATAAGTATATATCAATGGAGGCTGCTGAGCTGCTCAGTGGAGGCTGCTGCCTCTCTGTGGTGAGAGCACTAACACACTGAACATGATGGACAAGGATGCTCCATATAGCCATCCATCACTGTCCATGCACAGCCTGGGTGTATGTAAAACAATATGACCAGATATGGTTTGATATCTCTTCTGAAACTGTGGTGGGGTTATTGAGTTCAGGGTTGTGTAATGGTTGCTTCCATGTCAGTCCTCAAAGATGAAATTGCGTAGAATCGAATGAATCACATCCAATGATTTCCCGTTTTGGACATTGTTTTGAAAATGATTCTCCATAGCTGCCATACCTTTGTGATGTCATAAAGTGTTACAGAATTCCCCTTCCTTATTATAAACTGTGATTAAAACTATGGAGTTCATTGGCCTACAACACGATTATACATATGGTTAGTGTCAACTGCTACTTACACGTTAAAGCTCAACCATGTTGCTACATGTTTACTCATTGACTTCAAGTAGAGCATTGTTTGTGAATCTGAATAAAAGCCTGATAAAAGTGTATTGCCCTCAGCTTGGGCAGCACTGCTACACTGCTTTTTTGGGCTAAAGGTGTTTGTGACACGTGCATGTGTTCCAATGATGTCATAATTGTCTGTAGGTTCTGTTGCCTATCAACTTGGCTGTCCTTCAGAAAGTTGATAATACTTGTGTTTTCAAACGATTAATAAAAATATTAGCAACAAAACAAACTAAATAGATTTAATCCATTAATATGATATTGTCAGATGGAAGAAAATAACAAGGTAGGCCTAAACTGTAATAAGATATATCTTATAGACTGCTTCAGTGCATTTGGAAAGTATTCAGACCCCTTGACTTTTTACACATTTCATTTTTTACGTTACAGCCTTATTCTAAAATGGATTACATACAACATTTTCCTCATCAATCTACACACAATATCCCATGATGACAAAGCAAAAACTGTTTTTAGACATTTAAAACGGAAAAAAACAGAAATACCTTATTTACATAAGTATTCAAACCCTTTGCTATGAGACTCGAAATTGAGCTCCGGTGCATCCTGTTTCCCTTGATCATCCTTGAGATGTTTCTACAACATGATTGGAGTCCCCTTGTGGTAAATTCAATTGATTGGACATGATTTGGAAAGGCACATACCTAAGGTCCCACAGTTGGCATTGCATGTCAGAACAAAGACCAAGCCATGAGGTCGAAGGAAATGTCCGTAGAGCTCCGAGACAGGATTGTGTCGAGGCACAGATCTGGGGAAGGATACCATAAACTGCCTGCAGCATTGAAGGTCCCCAAGATCACAGCGGCCTCCATCATTCTTAAATGGAAGAAGTTTGGAACCACCAAGACTTTTCCTACAGCTGGCCGCCCGGCCAAACTGAGCATTCAGGGGAGACTGGCATTGGTCAAGAAGGTGACCATGAACCTGATAGTCACTCTGACAGAGCTCCAGTTCCTCTGTGGAGCTGGGAGAACCTTCCAGAAGGACAACCATCTCTGCAGCACTCCACCAATCATACCTTGATGGTAGAGTGGCCAGACGGAAGCCACTCCTCAGTAAAAGGCACCTAAAGGACTCAGACATGAGAAACCAGATTGTCTGGTCTGATGAAACCAAAATTTAACTCTTTGGCCTGAATGCCAAGCCACTGTAAATGGTTCAGTTCACATAAAGTCATTATTTTCAGTTTGAGAGATCATCCCGGGCTTTGCCCCGTCTGCTGTAGCTGAGATGTCCCTGGAGGACATAGAACAACAAGACTATGATGTTTCTGACACAGAGAGTCAGGTAAGGCCACTTACACTCTGTCCAGTTAGATATTTGGGTGGAGATTAAGAGAGAGAGACTAATAAGAGAGAACTTGTTATGGGGCAGGTCAGGCGTCATTCTTGGAGCCATTTGTAGTGTCAAGTCCCCAGCCGAACTATTTGAACCCCTCATTATTTGTGGCCATGTATTAATTACAAAGTGAGTCTTTGACATGAAGACAGTGGTTAGATTCTGCCATTGGGACTGCTCTGATGTTTCCATTCTCTCCTGGTTATGACCATAGAGCCTTGTCCCAGTCTCTAGACCTGCCTTTCTGTGTGATGGATGACCACCTGACCTCTGAAGCTGTCAATGAGATGATAAATTGACCTTGTCAACATTAATCCAATAAAATGTTATAGTGATGCTATCATTGGGAATGTTGACGTACCACAACCATCTCTGTTGTGTTTCAGTTTAAATTTGTCCAACGTTGCCAATGCTCCTCCACTCTCTAACGGTTCATAAGTTCTTTCAGTATGATATTTGTTGTATATGTTAAGTTTGACTCTGTTGGTGCCATTATTTGAGACTCATAATGTTTATTTCTACCAGAAGAAAAGCAGCACTGTGGAAACCACAGAAGAGAGCCTCAACAGTGCGAAAAATCTGGAGTCTTTTTCACTGATTATCAACTTCCTGCAGAACCTAACTGAGGAGTATGTTCTATTTTCTTTGGTACAGTACTACTATCAAACCTGTAAAGGATTGTATGAAAGCAGATTCATCAACTACATTTCCATTGCGGAAAAAGTTACATCACACCACAATGTTGTCAAAACAATTGCTACAAAGCATGTGTAAAATACTGTCTAATCTGATGACTCTACTGACCGACATTTCTGACAATATTAATACTATTAATATGAATAATTCTCAGGCAATGGAGTAGGATTCGTAATGGCATTTCTGACCCGGTAAGATCTGAAAGCTTATTTAGAATACAATGATCACTGAATGTTTAGCCTTGTTCATAAGCTTTTGAAAGACGCACTATGCAACATTTTAAAACACTTCTTCTGTTTCTGGAATACAGCTGACAAAACAACAGCTTGCCGGCTTGTGTCTGAGGATTGTCCAGTTTTTATCGGACAAGCTGATGCAGATCATCATCCCAGGTCTTTACGAACTACTGGGCATCCAAGATGCTGCCTCCTCTCCATTGTCACAGAGATCTCTCACAGCGTCACTCACCAGTCTGTTAGACGATAAGGTTAACACCAAGTCCCGCGTGAGATTTACTGAGGCTGGTGTCCCTAAGAGGCCAGGCAGTCGAAAGTCTTACAATAGCTTTCGCATCCCGACTCCCTACCCTTCCTCCAACTGTATGGATCAGGAAGAGGAAGAAGAGCAGGAATCACAACAACTTAAGTTCAAGGAGATTTACCTGAATAAGGAGATGGGCAGTCTGGGCAGTGGAAGCTACTGCCCAAAACCATTGCCCAAGCCAGCCATGAGGTATGTCTGTAACCATTCTTCAATACTGCCTTTTATTTATGATTGTCCTTAAACAGTATTTGATGTTTATAGCAATTTCAACATATTATTTAGAGGATAGATATGTCCATTTACAGTTGAATTCAGAAGTTTACATACACCTTAGCAAAGTACATTTAAACTCAGTTTTTCACAATTCCTGACTTTTAATCCTAGTAACATTTCCCTGTTTTAGGTCAGTTAGGATCACCACTTTATTTTAAGAATGTGAAATGTCAGAATAATAGAAGAAGAAAGAATCATTTATTTCAGCTTTTATTTCTTTCTTCACATTCCCAGTGGGTCAGAAGTTTACATACACTCAAATAGTATTTGGTAGCATTGCCTTTAAATTGTTTAACTTGGGTCAAATGTTTTGGGTAGCCTTCCATAAGCTTCCCACAATAAGTTGGGAGAATTTTGGCCCATTCCTCCTGACAGAGCTGGTATGACTGAGTCAGGTTTGTAGGCCTCCTTGCTCGCACAAGCTTTTTCAGTTCTGCCACAAATGTTCTATTGGATTGAGGTCAAGGCTTTGTGATGGCCACTCCAATACCTTGACTTTGTTGTTCTTAAGTCATTTTGCCACAACTTTGAAAGTATGCTTGGGGTCATGTCCATTTGGAAGACCCATTTGCGACCAAGCTTTAACTTCCTGACTGAAGTCTTGAGATGTTGCTTCAATATATCCACATAATTTTCCAACCTCATGATGCTATCTATTTTGTGAAGTGCACTAGACCCTCCTGCAGCAAAGCACCCCCACAACATGATTCCACTACCCCCGTGCTTCACGGTTGGGATGGTGTTCTTTGGCTTGCAAGCCTCACCCTTTTTCCTCCAAACACAATGATGGTCATTATGCCAAACAGTTCTATTTTTGTTTCATCAGAGCAGAGGACATTTCTCCAAAAAGTACGATCTTTGTCCCCATGTGCAGTTGCAAACCGTAGTCTGGGTTTATGGCGGCTTCCGGAGCAGTGGCTTCTTCCCTGCTGAGCGGCCTTTCAGGTTATGTCGATATAGGACTCGTTTTACTGTGGATATAGATACTTTTGTACCTGTTTCCTCCAGCATCTTCACACGGTCCATTGCTGTTGTTCTGGGATTGATTTGCACTTTTTGCACCCAAGTACGTTCATCTCTAGGAGACAGAACGCGTCTCCTTCCTGAGTGGTATGACGGGTCCGTGGTCCCATGGTGTTTATACTTGCGTACTACTGTTTGTACAGATGAATGTGGTACCTTCAGCCGTTTAGAAATTGCTCCCAAGGATGAACCAATTCTTTTATCTGAGGTCTTGGCTGATTTCTTTTGATTTTCTCATGATGTCAAGCGAAGAGGCACTGAGTTTGAAGGTTGGCCTTGAAATAAATCCACAGACTCAAATGGTGTCAATTAGCCTAACAGAAGCTTCTAAAGCCATGACATCCTTTTCTGGAATTTTCCAAGCTGTTTAAAGACACAGTCAACTTAGTGCATGTAAACTTCTGACCCACTGGAATTGAGATAGTGAATTATAAGTTAACTAATCTGTCTGTAAACAATTGTTGGAAAAATTACTTGTGTCATGCACAAAGTAGATGTCCTAACCGACTTGCCAAAACTAGAGTTTGTTAACAAGGAATTGGTGGCGTGGTTGAAAAACGACTTTTAATGACTACAACCTAAGTGTATGTAAACTTCCAACTTCAACTGTACAAGCCAGTTTCAATACAAATTACTTCTACAAAAAAGTACTCTAATTTATCATATTATTTGACTTTAAAACAGAATAATTTAGTCTTTTTTTTTCTTCTCCAAACCGGCAGAAGCTTTTCTCTTTTCTCTTTCTGTAATGAAAAGAACTATAGAAGTTGAATAAATTATTATTTTTTATTATTAGATGTGGTTGACACACCTCCACCACACTAAGGTGTTTTCCCAGAGCAAAAGCAACGAGTCCCTCACTATTTTCAACGGTGCAGATGTGTTTGACACACCTCCACCAGAGCAACGTTCCTCACAGCATTACATATTATTTGTTTGACTGTGATGATCTGTTTTTTTTTTTCAAGAACCTCTGTCTGATGTGCAGAAAAACCAACCAACTCTGATTCATCTTAAAGATGTCAAGTCGGCCGTATCAGTGGTCGTTAAGAGTGCCTCCGCTAGCCAAACCTCTCAAGTGACACCGGTAAGGGGAGACTCACAGACCAAGGTGACTGAGAACATGGTGAGAGAGCTGGCTGCTAAACTTGAAAAAGTTGACCAAGAGAGCAAGAGTCTAACAGGGCAAGTCATGACCATGATCTGACACAATGGTGGCTTTTGTTGACGAGAACGAACAGAATTTGCTAGAAGATCTGAAGGACAAGATCACGTTTTTGGCATCACATGTTGGCTTCATTGAGGATCTTGATGCCCTGATAAGGAAATACGAGAGCAGCTACAATATTGGTGAATCTGGTTCCTCCTGCACGCTCACATCTAAGAGCATCCAAAAACTCTCCAGCAGGGAGTTTCAAACATAAGCAATACAAGCAGTGAGTGGAGTTCTTGACAAGAAAAGTCAGTAGTTTGAGCTTTCCTAGTTCAGTCGTTCAGTCTGAGTTAACAGGTGCTGTATCAGGTCAAACATTGTCTGGCATTGTAAAGACAGAGTCAATTCACCCAGTGGGCTCAGCAGCATCAGTAGTTGTTAAGACTTTCGTGTCAGATATGAAGTCCTTGGCTGAATCTGAAGAGAGTCCCAAACAGAAGAGTGCCTGGTCTGCTGCTGTTCACATTTACCACAGCATCCAAAACAACTTGAAAGATTATTTCGGCAAGCTTCAGAGATTTGCCCTAAAGAGCATTGTCACATCTGATGACAACATCACAAATGCTGAGTTTAAGGAGACAGTTCCACTTCCTTGCTTAGACATGAAATATAGGCCCAGTAAGAGTGAGCCTCAGTTGCCAGAGTCCACTGGTGAAGTTACTTTACAAAGAGGCCTAAGTGAGTGCTCAAAACTTCTTTGGGAACAAACTGAGTCAGAAGAAATCAAGCTCCTTCTGACAACTTGCACCAAAGAAGTAATCTCAGTGCTTGTACAAGACTGAGATGTCAAAGGAGGACCCCCTGTACACTGTTGGAGAAAAAGGATCAGACTTCTCTATTCAGAGACAACAATTTGTAGAGGGCGTTCTGGCTCAGCTTGGGGATATCTCCCATTCCAGGGCCTCATCACCAATACTATGAGTTCCCCTGTCAAATTGAGGACAGCAGAAGTAAGGCCACAGCTTCTTTGACCAGTCTGTTAGATTGCATGAAAAAACTCTCAAGTGAGCAATTCAAGAGAGACACCACACAAGCAGTGAGTGAGTTCCTAGTTAAAAAGTCCAACAGTAGCTTAACTAGTGCACAGCCTGCTTATTCTGTAGCATCCAGGTCTTGTTCCATTCAAAACCTGTACACATGGTCAAAGGATATTTGTGCGGATTCTGTTACCTTTGGCATCATTGACACATTTGTGGAAGACCTGCAGAGCTTGGCGCAACCTGCAGAAGTAGAGGAGAGAGAACCTGACCTCCAGGAAAATGCACAAAAGTGAAAGAGCAGGATCTGGTCTGCTACTACTAGTTGCATGGTCTTTCCTATTCAGCTCAATCAGAGCAAGCCAGAGGATAGTGACACAATGAATCAGCTCATGAAGGTCATGGTCAACAAAATGATGGATGCCTTATCAGTTGGCCCAAGTCATCAAATGATCACCAATGCCAACTGTTCTTTTGAGTCCGGTACCAGCATGGCCACCAGTGACATTGTAGAAGGGATGTTGGATTTGGTAAGGGATAGCACCAGCAGTACTGGAGAGCAGATCCCCATCTTCAAGTCCAAGAAAAGCAAGAAAACCATGTTCAGCAAGATATGCTTTAACATAAAGGTATAGTACAAGTACAGATTTTTCATGAATAACACTGCTTTTGAATGTATGAGATATTATTTGTTTATACAATTCAGTATTTTAGCATTGTATTGCCTTTTTCCAGTTGATATACTGTACTTTAAGATATATAACAGTTTGTTTTAATGTGCCTTTTCCCACCAAACAGGGTTCTAAGAAAGTTAGAAAGGACCACTGTCCTCAAAAGTCTATGGAGTACCAGCATCAGAACACTTCTCCTACTGTGTACTTTACAGGTAAGCCCTGCTGCTGCTCATTCAAGACTAAGATATTATTACTTTAGCGTTCAACTAATTCATTTGGAAAGACATTGCACTCTGCTCTGAATTGTTACCCATGACATACTGGATGGTCTTTCTTTGCAGAGTCGAGGACAAATTCTCATGGCTCCTTTGCTCCAGAGGGAAATGACATCACATATTCCTTCCCACCTGAAGAGAAGAGTCGCAAACCCTCCCTTTTCACCAGAATGTATAGAGCCATCACTAGAAGCTTCTCCAACCCAAGATAATTTTCCTCATTAAATGAGATTACATTCATTTGTTGTCATATGTTGACTGTTTTGCTAGCACAGACTGTAATATGTTCTGCGATTCATCCACATGCATTGAGGAGTATACCACCTCAGTCACAGGCTACATCAATAAGTGGATTGACAACGTCATGCCCACAGTGACCGTATGTACATATCCCCGACAGAAGCCATAGATTACAGGCAACATCCACACCGCGCTAAAGGCTAGAGCTGCTTCTTTCAAGGAGCGGGACACTAATCCAGACACTTATATGAAATCCTGCTATGCCCTCAGACTAACCATCAAACAGGCATAGTGTCACGCCCTGACCGTAGAGATCCTTTAAATTCTCTATTTGGTTAGGTCAGGGTGTGACTAGGGTGGGCAATCTAGGTTATCTATTTCTTTGTTAGGCCTGGTATGGTTCCCAATCAGGCAGCTGTCTATCGTTGTCTCTGATTGGGGATCATACTTAGGTATGATGTGTAGCCTGCAGAACCTTATGTTTGTTTATATTTTTTAGTTGTTCATCTAATAAAGTAAGATGTACACTTAACACGCTGCACCTTGGTCTCCTCATTCCGACGACGAGCGTAACACAAAGCATAAATACAGGACTAAGATTGAATCCTACTACACCAGTTCTGATGCTCGTTGGATGTGGCAAGGCTTGCAAACTATTACGGACAACAAAGGGAAACCCAGCCGCAAGCTGCCCAGTGACACAAGTCTGCCAGACGGGCTAGGTGCCTTTTATGCTCGCTTCAAGGCAAGCAACACTGAGGCATGCATGAGAGCATCAGCTGTTCGGTACGTCTGTGATAACGCTCTCTGTAGCCAATGAGAGCAAAACCTTTAAAAAGGTCAACATTCACAAGGGGTCAGATGGATTACCAGGACGTGTGCTCCGAGCATGCGCGGACCAACTGGCAAGTGTCTTCACTGACTTGTTCAACCTCTGTAATACCTACATGTTTCAAACAGACCACCATAGTCCCTGTGCCCAAGAAAGTGAAGGTAACCTGCCTAAATGACTATTACCCCATAGCCTTTGAAAAGCTGGTCAAGGCTCACATCAACACCATCATCGCAGAA
The DNA here is from genome assembly GCF_002021735.2 of Oncorhynchus kisutch. Lineage (NCBI taxonomy): Eukaryota > Metazoa > Chordata > Actinopteri > Salmoniformes > Salmonidae > Oncorhynchus > Oncorhynchus kisutch. The sequence continues at coordinate 9,475,412 of NC_034177.2, forward strand.
ACCCTATATATCCACTTCAATTTGCATACCGCCCCAACAGCTTCACAGATTATGCAATATCAATCGTGATCTATACTGCCCTTTCCCACCTGGTCAAAATGAACACCTATGTGAGAATGCTGTTCATTGAATACAGCTCAGCATTCAACACCACAGTGCCCACAAAGCTCATCACTAAGCTAAGAACTGGAACTGAACACCTCCCTCTGCAACTGGATCCTGGACTTCCTGAAGGGCCTCCCCCAGGTGGTAAAGGTAGGCAACACCACATCTGCCACACTGATCCTCAACATGGGGGCCCTTGCAGAGCAACTACTTCAAGGTCTCAGAGCAAGTGACGTCACCGATTGAAACTATTAGCGCGCACCCTGCTAACTAGCTAGCCATTTCACATTGGTTACACTACTGCACGGCAAGCGGTACCGGAGCGCCAAGTCCAAAATGATCCTTAACAGCTTCTACCCCCATGCCTTCTCTGAACCGTCTCTGGTTCAGGCTGTTGAAGAGCACCAGACTGCTTTTCAGTCACTGCAGGCCTCCCTTTATGGTCTCAAACTTGAATGTACAAAAAATACATTCATGACCTTTACCAGAGCTAGAACTCTCCCAGAAAATGTTAGCATCTGGTGGCTTATCCATTGAAAAAGTGTCATCCTACAAAATACCTACATAGGTATTTATTTGGATGACAAGTTGTCCTTTAAAGTTCATGTGGATAATCTTGTGAAAAAATTTAATTTAAATTGGGTTTTACTGTCATAATAAGGCTTGCATCCCGCTTATGGCTCGAAAGAAGCTTGTTCATGCCACTTTTCTCTCTGTAATTGATTATTGTGACTTGTTGTATATGCATGCAACCTTGCGCTTTATTACAAATCCCAAGTCACTCACCCACCATTACACATTGTACCAAAAGGTAGATTGTACCTCACTTTATATGCGCAGAAAGATACAGTTGAAGTCGGAAGTTTACATACACTTAGGTTGGTCATTAAAACTCATGTTTCAACCACACCACAAATTTCTTGTTAACAAACTCTAGTTTTCGCAAGTCGGTTAGGACATCGACTTCATGCAGGACACAAGTAATTTTTCCAACAATTGTTTACAGACAGATTATTTCACTTATAGTTCACTGTATCACAATTCCAGTGGGTCAGAAGTTTACATACACTAAGTTGACTGTGCCTTTAAACAGCTTGGAAAATTCCAGAAAATGTCATGGCTTTAGAAGCTTCTGATTGGCTAATTTACGTAATTTGAGTCAATTGGAGGTGTACCTGTGAATGTATTTCAAGGCCCACCTTCAAACTCCGTGCCTCTTTGCTTGACATCATGGGAAAATCAAAAGAAGTCAGCCAAGACCTCAGAAAATAAATTGTTAGACCTCCACAAGTCTGGTTCATCCTTGGGAGCAATTTCCAAATGCCTGAAGGTACCACATTCATCTGTACAAACAATAGTACGCCAGTATAAACAACATGGGACCACGCAGCCGTCATACCACTCAGGAAGGAGACACGTTCTGTCTCCTAGAGATGAATGTACTCTGGTGCAAAAAATGCAACTCAATCCCAGAACAACAAAGGACCTTGTGAAGATGCTGGAGGAAATAGGTACAAAAGCATCTATATCCACAGTAAAACAAGTCCTATATCGACATAACCTGAAATGCCGCTCAGCAAGGAAGACGCCACTGCTCCAAAACCGCCATATAAAAGCCAGACTACGGTTTGCAACTGCACATAGGGACAAAGATCGTACCTTTTGGAGAAATGTCCTCTGGTCTGATGAAACAAAAATACAACTGTTTGGGCATAATGACCATCGTTATGTTTGGAAGAACAAGGAGGCTTGCAAGCCGAAGATCACCATCCCAACCGTGAAGCACGGGGGTGGCAGCATCATGTTGTGGGGGTGGCAGCATCATGTTGTTGGGGTGCTTTGCTGCAGGAGGGACTGGTGCAATTGGAACAAAATAGATGGCCTCATGAGGTAGGAACATTATGTGGCTATATTGAAGCAACATCTCAAGACATCAGTCAGGAAGTTAAAGCTTGGTCGCAAATGGGTCTTCCAAATGGACATGACCCCAAGCATACTTCAAAAGTTGTGGCAAAATGGCTTAAGGAAAACAAAGTCAAGGTGGGGCCATCACAAACCCCTGACCTCAATCCTATAGAAAATATGTGGGCAGAACTGAAAAAGCGTGTGCGAGCAAGGAGGCCTACAAACCTGACTCAGTTACACCAGCTCTGTCAGGAGAAATGGGCCAAAATTCACCCAACTTATTGTGGGAAGCTTGTGGAAGGCTACCTGAAATGTTTGAATCAAGTTAAACAATTTAAAGGCAATTCTACCAAATACTAATTGAGTGTATGTAAACTTCTGACCCACTGGGAATGTGATGAAAGATATAAAAGCTGAAATAAATAATTCTCTACTTTTATTCTGACATTTCACATTCTTAAAATGAAGTGGTGATCCTAACTGACCTAAGACAGGGAATTTTTACTAGGATTAAATGTCAGGAATTGTGAAAAACAGAGTTTAAATGTATTTGGCTAAGGTGTATGTAAACATCCGACTTCAACTGTAGATATTCCATTAGCAAATCTGCCGTTTCCAGCTACAATAGTCATTTAGTAAGTTTTAAGTTCCTCGGCGTACACATCACAGGCAAACTGAATTGGTCCACCCACACAGACAGCATCGTGAAGAAGGCGCAGCAGCGCCTCTTCAACCTCAAGAGGCTGAAGAAATTCGGCTTGTCACCAAAAGCACTCACAAACTTCAAAAGATGCACAATCGAGAGCATCCTGTCGGGTTGTATCACCGCCTGGTACGGCAACTGCTCCGCCCACAACCGTAAGGCTCTCCAGAGGGTAGTGAGGTCTGCACAACGCATCACCGGGGGCAAACTACCTGCCCTCCAGGACACCTACACCACCCGATGTCACAGGAAGGCCATAAAGATCATCAAGGACAGCAACCACCCGAGCCACTGCCTGTTCACCCCGCTATCATCCAGAAGGCGAGGTCAGTACAGGTGCATCAAAGCTGGGACCGAGAGACTGAAAAACAGCTTCTATCTCAAGGCCATCAGACTGTTAAACAGCCACCACTAACATTGAGTGGCTGCTGCCAACACACTGACTCAACTCCAGCCACTTTAATAATGGGAATTGATGGGAATTGATGTAAAATATATCACTAGCCACTTTGAACAATGCTACCTAATATAATGTTTACATACCCTACATTATTCATCTCATATGTATACGTATATACTGTACTCTATATCATCTACTGCATCCTTATGTAATACATGTATCACTAGCCACTTTAACTATGCCACTTTGTTTACATACTCATCTCATATGTATATACTGCACTCAATACCATCTACTGTATCTTGCTTATGCTGCCCTGTACCATCACTCATTCATATATCTTTATGTACATATTCTTTATCCCCTTACACTTGGTGTCTATAAGGTAGTAGTTTTGGAATTGTTAGCTAGATTACTTGTTGGTTATTACTGCATTGTCGGAACTAGAAGCACAAGCATTTCGCTACACTCGCATTAACATCTGCTAACCATGTGTATGTGACAAACAACATTTGATTTGATTTGATTTATTATTCGACCATGCTGGTCATTTATGAACATTTGAACATTTTGGCCATGTTATGTTATAATCTCCACCCGGCACAGCCAGAAGAGGACTGGCCACCACATAGGCTGGTTCCTCTCTAGGTTTCTTCCTAGGTTTTGGCCTTTCTAGGGAGTTTTTCCTAGCCACAGTGCTTCTACACGTGCATTGCTTGCTGTTTGGGGTTTTAGGCTGGGTTTCTGTACAGCACTTTGAGATATCAGCTGATGTACGAAGGGCTATATAAATACATTTGATTTGATTTGATTTTGATTTAAGGGAGTATGTGATTTAGATACTAAAGTAGAGTTTAGAATAGCAGTAGGGAGTCTGCTAACCATGTGTATGTGACAAATAAAATTTGATTTGATTTACAACATTAACAATGTCTAAACTGTATTTCTGATCAATTTGATGTTATTTTATTTTTTATTTTTTTTACCTTTATTTTACTAGGCAAGTCAGTTAAGAACAAATTCTTATTTTCAATGACGGCCTAGGAACAGTGGGTTAACTGCCTGTTCAGGGGCAGAACGACAGATTTTGTACCTTGTCAGCTCGGGGATTTGAACTTGCAACCTTTCGGTTACTAGTCCAATGCTCTAACCACTAGGCTACACTACACTTTATTTTAAAATGGACAAAAAAAAAAGTGATTTCCTTTCAAAAACAAGGACATTTCTAAGTGACCCCAAACTTTTGAACGGTGGTGTATATTTTTTTTTACATTTGCAAAATTGAAAAAAATATATAACTATTTTTGATTTGTCATTATGGGGTAAAGTGTAGATTGATGAGGAGAAAAACAACAACAATTTAATCAATTTTAGAAGGCTGTCACGTAACAAAATGTAGAAAAAGTCAAGAGGTCTGAATACTTTCTGAATGCTCTGTATACATGGATGTGAACTCACTAGTGATGCCAAGATGGAGCCTCCTATCCAGGCACTGAACCTGCGCTCCACCGTTGTGTTGTTGGCTATCAATTTCAGTCGCATGCTCTGAACACAGGAGAGAAGACAAAATTAGACACCGACAGGAACTGTGGACAGGAACATTTGCTAAGAAGAGGACAAGAAATTGACAAAATAAGTAAACAAGAAATATTTTTGTGCTTCACTCACAGGGGGGGTCTTCTGAGAGAGTTCTCTGGTGAGTCGGTCCGTGAAGCCCGAGATGAGTGTGTTGCCGCCAGTGACCACCACGCTACCATAAAGACCCTGAGACAAAGGTCAAAGGTCAGTTCTGTACAACCTCTTGTGGGAATAAAGGTCACCTGGCCTCAATATGTAATTCCGAATAACAGTAAGATCACGTATCAATCACAAAATACACAGGCCTAGTAACCATGGCAGCCAAAACAAGTAACGTGATAGGTCCTTAATGTGGGCACCTACCGGCCGAATATCGATGTCACACATTCCCACACTGGTGGTCACCACGTGGCCGACTCCCAACATGGTGTTGCCAGACAGACCCTGTGGAGGAGAACCGGAACATTCCAAGAACACCACATTTCAGACAGGTCCGGTCAAAGAGAATGATTGATGCATTATGGCATTCAAGCGATTCTTACCTTGGCATTGGAAGGGTCAAAAAGGCCTTCTGGAATCTTCAGCCTCTCTGCCCCAAAGTCACAGTTGTATCCATTGGGCAGCTCGTAGTGAACCGTGGGCATCTGGGCTGCAACTCTGTAGGAGGATTACATTTCAACACAATGAAAATGAACCCTTAGAAAGGGGAGAGAACTATTCTGTGGTGGTTATTGTGACATGATAGAATGGGAGTAAGGTGGACTCACTGTTCATCGTACGGCGAGTCTGAAACCTGCAGCACGGACGCTTGGAAATCCTGAATCACAGTCTGGAGGCAGGGGGACAAAAAAATAATAATAATTGTACTAGCAGTACAGTAACGAATATTTCACATTAGGAAAATGTGAATGATGAAGACCGGTTAACATCACACGTCTACATGTTACGGTGATGCAGCACCGATTCTGTTTTATGATCAGAACACAAAGCTGCTTACATTACACATGTAGTTGTGCCAGGACCGGGTGACTTGAGGTAGTTTCTCCTTCTTCTTCCAGCTGGCTGGGGTTCCATCACGTACAGCATCCTACAGTGAGAAACACAAGGTCAGCAGGGACGTTGTCACAACGGACAAGTACCCTGGTTCTAGATCTGCAGTCACGTTGTCATAGTGGACAAGTAGCCTGGTTCCAGATGGGCAGGGACGTTGTCATAACGGAAAAGTACCCTGGTTCTAGATCTGCAATGACGTTGTCATAGTTGACAAGTAGCCTGGTTCTAGATGGGCAGTCACATTGTCATAGTGGACAAGTAGCCTGGTTCTAGATCTGCAGTCACCTTGTCATAGTGGACAAGTAGCCTGGTTCTAGATCTGCAATGGCATTGTCATAGTTGACAAGTAGCCTGGTTCTAGATCTGCTTGTGCCATCAATGAAAATGACAGCAGGAGTTGGCGAGACAACACCAACAGATCTGGGACCAGGCTAGAGGAGGAGGAAGAGATCAAAAATAAAAAGAGAGCCAGGGATAAAAGGCAAACAGTGTTGAGGTCAGGAATCTGAGGAATTCCTGATTAATTCGGAGAAATAACATCTCAGAGTCTGACGGGTGATGGTGAAGACCATCACAGAACAACGGCACATTTTGTGATATGAAAAATCAAGGCATGAAAGAAGGATGGGATTCCTGTGAAGTATGGTTCCTATCATGGTTTCTTCCTTCGTGCTAAAATGGTTTCTTCCTTCCAGAGCTTATTAAATTATAGATATTTCCTTGCTTTACGTTTTGTAGATTATGACTTTTTCAAGCACGCTGTGCAACATGCTCATTTGAATGAATTTGAATACAAGTATAAGACAATAAAAATTGGCCTTAATTGAAATTCCCTCATCAATGTAGGACTTTTGGTAAAGATTCCATCTATCCCAATTTATAGCGCTTGTCAATTTGATGCTCATGCATGCAATATACGGGAACAAAATACCAGAGTTACAGCATCTCTGTATTAATTGTTATTGGCCAATCATAAAATTACAAAGCACAAATCTAGACAAAATTAATATTACATGTAGATTCTCAAACAAACCCAATATAAAATCCCCTTTTGAATATGTTACACTATGACAAAAGTGATTAATGAAACTAAAATGTAGTGGATGAAGGGAAATGCATGAGACAATCTGAATATGTAAAGATATTTTTTTAATTAAAAAATAAATAATGTTTTTTGAATATCTAAGTTCTATACTTACAAATGCCCCACCACCATAACGTGAGCAATAGCACCAAAAAGTGAGGTGTGGAATCTCTGAAATGAGTAGTTTTGACTTACTTTAGCAGGTCTCACCTTTGATGCAATCATGTAAGGAGGGACTATTTCAACATTTAACTCTTGAAATAGCTCTCTACATTGCATGCTCATAAAGTCTCCAGCAAGGGGAGACTTGACGATGCCTGAAATAAAAGAGCATAAAACGTGTCACTTGGATAGTTGAGGAAAGGATCATTGATCACAACATTAGTGTCTCATTTAGAGCATCAAAACGCTTTTCCCTTCCAATCATTTAGAGCGTTACACACCTATTATGAAGGCTTATAACAACCATGACATGCACAGGCCAAGAACACTGAATCGACTTTGCACCATTGTGAATGGAGGCACCGCGCCGCTCCTCGGGCGACCCCAACGCGCCGCTCCTCGGGCGACCCCAACGCGCCGCTCCTCGGGCGACCCCAACGCGCCGCTCCTCGGGCGACCCCAACATACTGCTCCTTTCCCAAATGACCATTTCCTCATATCAACTAAAATGGCTCTGTTGATGTTTATATGCCAGCCTCCTGTGCCATAGTCCTCGGTCTTGTATTTCACTGCAGCACTGACTCAAATTGCCTCACTGCAGAAAACCTAGCCCTTGATGCTTTACCAAGACGGTTGCCGTTACCTAATTTTTCACAAACATGTCTCTTTCGTGTAAGGAGATGACTTGAAGGTGGATACCAATGTCAAACCCCTTCACTGTGTTTCCATCATCTTCCTGCTACTTACTGCTGGGGATTCAACTTGCTGCAGGGAGAGGACGGAAGTGCTACCCAGTTCGCTGCTTTTCAGTTGATTGATTGATTTTGGGGTTTCCACAAGTATGAAGTATTCAAAACCATATCAGTATCTAAAGTAATTTCGACCCACATCCTGAGACACGGTGGCTTCAAAGTGGACGGAGGGCATTTCTTGTCAACTCACAATGGCAAGAGCTTATCCATCACTCACAATGGCAAGAGCTTATCCCTCACTCATAATGGCAAGAGCTTATCCCTCACTCAATGGCAAGAGCTTATCCATCACTCACAATGGCAAGAGCTTATCCATCACTCACAATGGCAAGAGCTTATCCATCACTCACAATGGCAAGAGCTTATCCATCGCTCATAATGGCAAGAGCTTATCCATCGCTCATAATGGCAAGAGCTTATCCATCGCTCATAATGGCAAGAGCTTATCCATCGCTCATAATGGCAAGAGCTTATCCATCGCTCATAATGGCAAGAGCTTATCCATCGCTCATAATGGCAAGAGCTTATCCATCGCTCATAATGGCAAGAGCTTATCCATCGCTCATAATGGCAAGAGCTTATCCATCGCTCATAATGGCAAGAGCTTATCCATCGCTCATAATGGCAAGAGCTTATCCATCGCTCATAATGGCAAGAGCTTATCCATCGCTCATAATGGCAAGAGCTTATCCATCGCTCATAATGGCAAGAGCTTATCCATCGCTCATAATGGCAAGAGCTTATCTATCGCTCATAATGGCAAGAGTTTCTCCAGTACTTTTAAGACTTGTACATGATGTAGATAATAAAATCTAGGCAAACTAAAATAGAAAAGAGTGCGGTGGGAGAGCTGGACAATTGACCTTGCTGAAGCACGTAACCGTCATGCACTGGAATGGCTGTGGTGTGTGTGGCTCCGCTGTCTAACACCAACCCTGTGGATCGTCCATTGGCAAAGCTGAGACACTCAGAGTTAAGGGAAGAGAAGGGGCATTTCTACAGAGATGAGATACAATGTCTTTTAGGCCGAAAAATTAGCAAACAACTACTGAGAATGTTTGTTTAAAAAATGGTTAACCACTAGAGTGGCTAAATAAAAAAATGTCAAAGAAAACAGATTTTGGGGTCATTATTAAACAGCAGATGGCGCGTGTCATTTGACCAGTGTTTTGTTACAGTGACGCCATCGAGCCACCACTTCATTAGCCTCCCGACAACATCCCTATATTATTTAAATTCACTGTGTAAGGATACGAAGACAGCACCGCCGTTTTGCACAGGAAGAAGGCAGGAATGTTGTAATGCTCAAACATCAGCTCGGTTAGCTTCTCCCGCTTGGCTCGTGTGTTCCACTGCAGAGATAAGAGAAAAAAGGGGAAACGGAAGAGAAAATGACGACCCTCTTTTTTCCCCCACAAGGCACACCATAGCAAAACATTTTGAAAGTGAAACATGAACTAGCGTTTCTTGTTGAACAAGTACAGATAATACCTTCTGTTTCAGAGCATTTTCTTTGTTTGGTGCCTAATGCCAGATATCAGTGTACAATGAACCAGCAGGACACCATAGGCTGAATACTACAGAAAACCAAATACTATATTTTACAGTATAATAACTCCATAGTGGTTAGTTTTCATTCAAAAATCAGGGCTGATCCCCTTGCGGACATTGAGGGCATTACTGGCTGTCGGTGTGCACTACTGGCTGTCGGTGTGCACTACTGGCTGTCGGTGTGCACTACTGGCTGTCGGTGTGCACTACTGGCTGTCGGTGTGCACTACTGGCTGTCGGTGTGCACTACTGGCTGTCGGTGTGGCTGTCGGTGTGCACTACTGGCTGTCAGTGTGCACTACTGGCTGTCAGTGTGGCTGTCGGTGTGCACTACTGGCTTTCGGTGTGGCTGTCGGTGTGCACTACCGGCTGTCAGTGTGGCTGTCGGTGTGCACTACTGGCTGTCAGTGTGGCTGTCGGTGTGCACTACTGGCTGTCGGTGTACACTACTGGCTTTCGGTGTGGCTGTCGGTGTGCACTACTGGCTGTCGGTGCGCACTACTGGCTGTCGGTGCGCACTACTGGCTGTCGGTGCGCACTACTGGCTGTCGGTGCGCACTACTGGCTGTCGGTGTAGCTGTCAGTGTGCACTTCTGGCTGTCAGTGTGCACTACTGGCTGTCAGTGTGCACTCATTCCAACGTACATTGGGCTCGCGACATACTGAATGAGTTGATCATGAAACCTATGTACTATTAAGTCTGCGTGTGATCTAAATGCCAAAACGGAAGGCGAGGCCTACTCACCGAGGCTTCTGACATGAGTACAGGATGGATGCTGGGTTCTGACTTGAAGTGCATCTTGTAGGTGTGGTCTAGAATGGCCTGGAAGCTGTCCCAGTCCTCGACTTCACAGATAACAAAACAAACAAAAAGACCAATGTGCCGAGTTAGAGGATGTCATGGTAACCAGTGCAAATTTCCCCACAAGGGTTGGGCCAAGGTAGTTTTCCTTGTATAAAATACCCATAGAAAATGATAAAAATCAAATCCAATGTACTTATAAAGCCCTTTTCACATCAGCCGATGTCATAATGTGTTATACAGAAACCCAGCCTAAAACCCCAAAACAGAAAGCAATGCAGATGTGGAAGCACGGTGGCTAGGAAAAACTCCCTAGAAAGCCAGGAACCGAGGTAGAAGCTTAGAGAGGAACCAGGCTCTGAGGGGTGGCCAGTCCTCTCTCTTTGGGCAAGTCATGCAGGTCACCTGCAATAAAGCCTGGTACTGTTGAATAGTTAATACTTTAACAGCAAACATGGCGTCGCCACGAGCACCACCGCAGATATTGAGATGAGCGAGATGCAAGACTTCACACCCATACAGTAACTGCACATGGGTTTGCTTCACACTGTTAGAATGGTAGGTACGTGAAAAAAACAGCGTAGAAGTTTAGCCTCGCGCTCCAACGCTCTTTGTTGTTGCGGAAATTGACCCACTGTGCTGTTTACCTTGTGCATCTACGTCATATCGCTGACTCTACCTTTAAAAAAAAGGTGTGCATACTTACGTCTCCTCACACAACTACATTATATTAACCTACATCTTTCATCTCTATTGCTAGGTCGGATACTGGAGAAAATAGACTGATGAACTTGGCTAATTTAAGCGCAATGTGTGATTTCTAATCCAGGGCAGCACTCCAAGGAGCTCTCTGATATATAGTGCTGCTCAGAGTCTATTGAGATCTTTGTCACACTTTCCTCTAAAATAGCCCACGTACTGAATTCACATTAAAGTCAGGATCACGTAAGCAGAAAAGTCAGAAATGGCATTGTCATAAAAAATAAATAACAATGTTTTAAATAGGGCAACAAATAAACACCATGGACAGTTCAGGAGAAAGACACCCAATACATCATCCATGATGGTTCTCAGTCTGACCAATGACCAACCATCATTTCTCTTTTCTAACAGAGACCATCCTCTCCATTAACTTCCAAATCACTGTTGAACATGTCAACGTGTTGTTTTTCTGTGTGTTTATATGCTGGCTTCACAAAACAAATGGCAATGTTTAAATGGACAATAAAGTATATTGTTAGTGGTAAAGTATAGACAATTTCAGAAAGGCAAAACTTCCGGACATGTCAATACTGCCGTTTGTGTTAATCTCGCAGGAAGATTCGCAGGTCAGTGAAAGTCCAGACAAGGATCCTCTTCACAAAACATTGTGCATTGTCCTAGATATTGAAGGCATTGCCTGGCATTCCACTTCCTGTTCTGCCTATACGCTCTGCATGCCATGTCACAGCATTGGCTTTTATTTCATCCGGGCAGAATGCTGTCAATACAACTTCCACATTGTCCACGATCACATGACGGGGGAGAGAGACTCACTCATGCCGTTTTTGAGCGGTGACATGACCTCCATATTCTCGCGGGCCACCCTCAGCTGGTTGGTGTCGATGAAGTAGTTGGTGCCCTGCTTGCCCTTGTCCCCGCCGTCCGTCTCCATCGGGGTGCTACCATCTTCCCTGTCCAGGGTCACGCCCATCACCGTGGGGAAGTCGGCCTAAGGGCACCAATAAACGTGTATTTTAGGGTTGGGTGATGTCAACTTTTGTCCTATCATGATTCTGTACATATAAAAATCGCCCTCTAGACAATGTTATCCGAAAATAAAATATATTTTATTGCCCCTAACACGAACTCGCATACTACAGGAGGGACGCAAGGAATCATGACATTGACTAAATATATTGGAGCCAAACCTTTTCTAGTAGGCTATTCCACTCTGGTGTAGCTGCGGAACAAAAGAGGTGTGTAGGCCTATCTGAGGTAGTGCGTGTGTGTGTGTGCGCCGAAGCGCGTAGATGGAGCGAGTGACACAGTCAACGAGCCTCGTTGGCTGTCATGTGATAGGGGTGTAAATCATCATGGACTGCAGATCAACTCTGCTGTCCTCACAACTGGATCATTAAACACTGATTCACATT